>NC_052156.1:988647-1144902 GCF_902713615.1 Scyliorhinus canicula
GAAGATATATCCAGGAGAGCTGCTGTTTTAAAGAGCTCTCAGGAAGATTAATGTGATCTTCCCTGGCTGTGCTTGAGTGCTCGCTGAGTCATAATCTCTTCTTCCAACCAACAGGACTCATCTTAGTCCAAGATTTGTGAACAAACCTGTCGATCCACTCTCTTAAGATTGGTTTGTGATCTAAAAAAAAGATTGGCAGTATAATAATCACCTTGTATGTACAAATCTACTGAATAATGTGAACACTCATCGGAGAGGGGTTGGATTTTTAAGCAAATGACTATTGTAAAACAGTAAACAAGGTGGATTCCTGCAGAATTGTGGCAGTGTGCTGGAAATGACACATCAGTTCTTCTGGTGTTTACTGTGCATAATGTGGGTGCTGATATGAAGGAAGTGGCTCTGGAGATTGCCCATAATGTGTTTCTGCCTCTGGGACATAAATAGGGGCTGGTTCAGCACAGGGGGCTAAACAGTTGGTTTGTAATGCAGAACAATGCCTGCAGCGCGGGTTCAATTCCCGTACCAGCCTCCCGAACAGGCGCTGAAATGTGGCGACTAGGGGCTTTTCACAGTAACTTCATTGAAGCCTACTTGTGACAATAAGTATTATTATTATTATTATTCAATCCGCTGCACTCTGTAAATGAGCCCAAATCTACTCACGCTTTTTGGGGGGAAAACAGGTTGGCTCTGGCGGTATTGTCAATCATGTTAAACTTGGTGTCCTCTATGCACAGATGAGTTGGGGAGGAAGACCTCAGGAAGTGATCTGAAGAGGCTTTGGCCCCCATTCGAGCAGTTCTGGGGAAAGCTAATCAGACCATGGATGCCTGGAGCCACGATCAAAGACAACAACAACAATAACAGCAATCTTTATTATTGACACAAGTAGGCTTACATTAAACTGCAATGAAGTTACTGTGAAAAGCCCCTAGTCGCCACATTCCGGCGCCTGTTCGGGTACACAGGGAGAATTCAGAATGTCCAATTCACCTAACAAGCAGTCTTTCGGGACTTGTGGGAGGAAACCGGAGCACCCGGAGGAACCCACGCAGACACGGGGAGAACGTGCAGACGCCGCACTGACAGTGACCAAGCTGGGAATCGAACCTGGGACCCTGGCGCTGTGAAGCAACAGTGCTAACCACTGTGCTATGATATGGAAGAGATGGAAGTGCCCTGTTGGCCGCAGTGAGTGATCAGATTACCTCACTGGAATCGGAGTAGTGGTCTTCGGCGATCGAAGCGAAATAAATCATGAGGGCCAAGATGAATGATATATGGCGTTTGTGTGGGGGTTAAGAATCCAACAATCCCCAAATCAACTTTGCAAATGAGGAAAATTATATGCGGACTGGCACTGCCGAATCTACAATACGACCACTGGCAGCTATGGATGGGTTAGGATGGAAGAGACTTCCTGCAAGGGAATGACTCTTGGGCCCTCGCCACGGCAGCGCTCCCATCCCTCACTACGAAACACACATCCTGCCAGTAGAACCAGATAAGGCAAGTTTCGGCCTAACTGAGATGGCCCCCATGGCCCCCATCTGCGGAAACCACAAATTCCCACCAACCCAAGAGACAGGAGTGGGGGACGTAACATTCAGGGATTTTACATAGGGGACAGGCTAACGATACTGAGCGAGCTGACGGAAGGCCCAGAACTAACCGAAGGGCAGGAACTCAGGCACCTCCAAATCAAACACATCCTCCGCTAGGAGATGGCAGGATATCCAAGGCCCAAGAGACACATATTAGAGGATAAACATGGACAGTAAGGAAGGGGGGGGGAATGTGGGAACATCTATGGACAGCTGTTGGACAGGGCAAAACTACCACTGGACAAAGCCAGATGGAAATGGGAGGACGGGCTGGGGCCGGAAGTGGGGTGGGGACTCTGGAGCGAAGCACTCAGCAGGGCCAATTCCACCTCCTCCTGTGCAAGGCTCAGCCTCACACAGTTCAAAGTGGTGCACAGAGGCACCTAACCAGAATCCGAATGAAACAGGTTCTTCCCGGAGGTGGAGAACAAATGTGAACAGTGCCAGGGAGGCCCAGCCAACCAGCCCACATGTTCTGGGCTTGCCCCAGATTGTAGGGTTCTGTAAGAAGTCTTACAACACCAGGTTAAAGTGGCTCCTTCATCAGGTGTTGTAAGACCTGGTGTTGTAAGATATTTTACTGTGCCTACCCCAGTCCAACGCTGGCATCCACTCATGTTGGGGTTCTGCACAGCCTTCTGCGAGGCAATGTCCAAGCTTGTGGGGATAAGGGTAGAGCCATGACCAAAAGTGGCAATCTTTGGGGTATCGGAGCAGCCAGAGCTACACATGGGGAAGGGGGCCGACGCCCTTGCTTTCACTTCCCTCGCGCGCCGGAGGAATCCTGCGCGGCTGGCGATCGGCAGCACCAACCCACAGCGGCAGATTGGCTGGCAGACCTGACGGAATTTCTTCATCTGCAGAAAATCAAGTTCACCATCCGAGGGTCGGAAGAGGGTTTCCCCAAAGCGTAGGGGCAATTTGTTGGCCTGTTCCAAGACCTGTTTGAGGCCAACAGCGACTATGGAAAGTAGGGGGAGACGGGGGAGAGCAGACAAGAACACACAACACTAGGAGGCACAAAAGGGGAAGGGGGAGATGAGGAGGAAGCTCAGGGGACCACAGAGAGAGCATGGGGGGGAGGATGGGGGCAGGAAGCCCCCCCCCTCCCGAACACAATGCCTAACAAAAAAACCGCAGAAAGAGAACAGGAGCTCAGGAATAGAACGCCCAGGGCGGAGAGAGGGATACCAAGGAGGAGGCGGGGAGGGGGGGGAAGGGGGGATGGGGAGAAGATTTACCAAGAAATTTGTGTGCAAATAAGAAACTGTACAAAATGTAAATATCGGACAGAAAGGTTTCACTCTGTAAAAATTGAAAAACAGCAATAAAACAAAAAACAAAAACAAAAAAAAAGATGAATGACCCGAGCAAATAGGTCCAGGAGGCAGAATATTCAGATTATGGGGCTGCCGGAGGGGATAGAAAGCTGAAAGCTCAGGCATGTTGGGTAAGATGGTGGATGAGGGAGGATTTACATCCCCGCCTGAATTGGACCAAGCCCATCGTACTCTCCAGCCGAGGCCTCGTCCTGATATCCACTATATGCGGAGATAGTGAGGTTCTACAGCTTCAAAGAAAAGGAGAGGGTTTGAGAAGGGAAAGGAACATGGTGACTTTAAGTGGAAAGGCCACTCCATCAGGTTCAATCAAGACATGCGGTGGAGCTGGCAAAGAAGAAAGTTGCGTTTAACAGAGTCAAGGCAGCCCGTATAAAGTAGAATTTGGTTTGGTCTACCCGGCTCGACTCAGAGAAACTTTGGAGGGAAAATGTCCCGGCTTGGGTCACTGTCTGTGCGGGTTCTGCACATTCTCCCGTGTCTGCGGGTTTCTTCCGGGTGCTCCGGTTTCCTCCCACAGTCCAAAGATGTGCGGGTTAGATGGATTGGCCATGATAAATTGCCCTTAGTGTCCAAAAGTGCCCTTAGTGTTGGGTGGGGTTACTGGGTTATTGGGATAGGGTGGAGGTGTTGACCTTGGGGTGGGTGATCTTTCCAAGAGCCGGTGCGGACTCGATGGACCTAATGGTCTCCTTCTGCACTGTAAATGCTATGATTCTATGATCTACCTCCTCCAGCCTACCAGCCTGTATCGCACTATCCTCCTCAACAACATGGCCCCTCTCCTTTGTGAACACTGAAGAAAAGTATTAATTTAGGGCCTCTCATAGAATGTACAGTGCAGAAGGAGGCCATTCGGCACCGTAGCCAAGCCCACACTCCACCCTATCCCCATAACCCAGTAACCCCACCCAACTAAGGGCAATTTTGGGCACCAAGGGAAATTTAGCATGGCCAATCCACCTAACCTGCACATCTTTAGACAGTGGGAGGAAACCGGAGCACCCGGAGGAAACCCACGCACACACGGGGAGAACGTGCAGACTCCGCACAGACAGTGACCCAAGCCGGGAATCAAACCTGGAACCCTGGAGCTGTGAAGCAATTGTGCTATCCACTATGCTACCGTGCTGCCCTCCTATATCTTCAGACTCCATGCACAAGTTCCCACTACTGTCCTTGCCCGGCCCTAACTTCACTTTAGTCATTCTTTTATTCCTCACACAAGTGTAAAAAGCCTTGGGGTTTTCCTTGATCCTACCCGCCAAGGACTTCTCATGCCCCCTCTTAGCTCTTCTAAGCGCTTTCTTCAGCTCCTTCCTAGCTATCTTGCATCCCTCAAGTGCCCTAACTGAACCTTGTTTTCTCATCCTTACATAAGCCCCCTTCTTCATCGTGACAAGACATTCAATCTCTTTTGTAAACCATGGTTCCCTCACTCGACCATTTCCTCCCTGCCTGACAGGGACATACATATCAAGGCCATGCAGTATTTGCTCCTTGAACAAGCTCCACATCTCAATTGAGCCTATCCCTGACAGTTCCTGTTTCCATCTTCTGCTCCCCAATTCTTGCCTAATCGCATTGTAATTACCCCCCCCCAGTTATAAACCTTGCCTGCCGTATGTTCCTATCCCTCTCCATTGCTATAGTGAAATTCACTGAATTGTGGTCACTATCTCCAAAGTGCTCTCCCACAACCGAATCTAACACTTGGCCCGGTTCATTACACAGTACCAAATCCAATGTGGCCCCTCCTCTTGTCGGTCAATCCACATATTGTGTGAGGAAACCCTCCTGCACACACTGGATAAAAACATCCCCATCCAAACTATTCAAATTATAGTGGTTCCAATCAATATTTGGAAAGTTAAAGTCACCCTGTGACTACCGCACCTATCCAAAATCTGCATTGCAATCTTTTCCTCCACATCCCTGTTACTGTTTGGGGGCCTATAGAAAACCCCTAACAAGGCAGACTTCCATTTGCGGCTATGCAGAGCTAAGCCGCACGTTCGGCAGCTACCACTTTAAAAGGACTTGTGGGCTCTTTTAAAGGCCCCAAACGGCACTGATTCGACGATTCCCGGTGGATAAAGGGGTCTGGAGCAAAACCCCCCGGGATTTATGGTGCGGACTCAGAGTGGGGCGAGGAGAAAAACGGCAGTAGCTCCCCTGGAAAAGCGGGGGAAGGTGGACAAAATGGCGGCGGTGGAGCCCCTGAGGAGTGGAGGCAGTGGGCGGAGGAGCAGCAGGCGGCCCTTCTGCGCTATTTCACAGAGCTGAAAGGGGAGTTGTTGGAATCCCTGAAGGTAACGACAAGTAAGCTGCTGGAGACCCAGACAACCCAGGGTGCAGCGATACTTGAGTTGCAGCAGCAGGCCTCTGAGCGCGAGGAGGAGGTTTCGGCCCTCGTGGGGAAGGTGGAGATACAAGGCGCTTCATAAAAAGTGGCAAGATCGGTTCGAGGAGAGGAGCTTCGGTCACGGAGGAAGAACCTGCGGATCCTGGGCCTCGAGGAGGGGCTGGAGGGGTCGGACCTGCCGGCCTATGTGGCCGTGATGTGAACTCGCTGGTGGGGGCAGGATCCTTCCATCTGCCCCGGAGCTGGAGGGGGCCCACAGAGTACTGGCCAGGCGGCCTAAGGCGAATGAATCCCCGCGGGCGGTGCTGGTGCGGTTCCATCGGTTCAGTGACCGGGAGTGTGTTCTCCAATGGGCCAAGAAGGTGAGGAGTAGTAAGTGGGAGAATTCGGTAGTGCGTATCTACCAGGACTGGAGTGCGGAGGTGGCCAAGTGGAGAGCCGGGTTTAACCGGACGAAGGCGGTGCTCCATGGAAAGCAGGTGAAGTTCGGCATGTTGCCGCCTGCGCGCCTGTGGGTCACCTACAAGGACCGGCATCACTACTTTGAGTCCCCGGAGGAAGCGTGGGCCTTGGTGCAGGCTGAAAAGCTGGACTTGAACTAGAGATTGGGGGCTCTGGGAGTTTTTCTATTTCTGTATCACTGTTTATGCTGTAGCGGGTTATTCTGTTTGGTTTTTTTTCTCTTGCTTTCGGACGATGTGGGTTATGGTTTTGTGTTCTAAGGGGGGTACTGGGGTTTGTGATTGATCTGTGTCTTTGTTTGTACGGAGTTGGTGGTTGGGTTGGGACTGCGGTTTGGGGAGCTGCGTTGGTGGGGTGGGGCAGTGTGAAAGCGCGGGGCTTTCTCTGGTTTTCCCGCGCTGCGGACGAGGGGGTGGAGCTGGTGGCGAGGGGCGTGGTTATTTAGACCAGGTTTCCCGCGCTGAAGCGGTGCCCAGGAGCTGATGCAGGGGAGAGGGGACCTCATATCGGGAGGGGTCGGAGTTTAGAGCGGGAGCTGCCGGGGTCAGCAGAAGTCAGCTGGCTCACGGGAGTACAGTGGAGGGAGAGTCGCGGCTAGGAGGGGTCCTAGCCTGGTTGGGGGGGGGATACCGGGTTGCTGCTGGATTGGCCAGGGAGGAGTGGGTCAGGGGGGGTCGGGGTGAGGTTCTATTGCCGTGGGAAACGGGACGAATGGGTGCTGGCCAGGGGGCGAGCAGTCGATGGGCTATGGCTAGTCGATGGGGGAGGGGGGCGGGGTGCCCCCTGATCCGGCTGATTACGTGGAACGTGAGGGGGTTGAATGGGTCCGGTAAAGCGGGCCGGGGTGTTTTCGTATCTGAAGGGGCTGAAGGCGGACGTGGCCATGCTCCAGGAGACCCACCTGAAGGTGGCGGACCAGTTTCCGGTCTGAGGAAGGGGTGGGTGGGGCAGGTTTTCCACTCAGGGCTCGACTCGAAGAACCGGGGGGTGGCGATCCTGGTGGGGAAGAGGGTGGCGTTTGAGGCGTCTGAGTTGTGGCTGATAGTGGCGGCAGATATGTGATGGTGAGCGGTAAGCTGCAGGGGGAGAGGGTGGTGTTGGTTAATGTGTACGCCCCAAATTGGGATGATGCTGGTTTCATGAGGCGTATGTTGGGCCGCATTCCTGGCCTGGAGGTGGGGGGCTTGATCATGGGGGGGGACTTCAATACGGTGCTGGATCCCCTACTGGATCGTTCTAGTTCAAGGACAGGCAGGAGGCCGGCAGCGGCCAAGGCGTTGAGGGGGTTTATGGACCAGATGGGAGGAGTGGATCCCTGGAGGTTCGGGAGGCCGAGGGCTCGGGAGTACTCTTTTTTCTCCCATGTGCACAGGGTTTATTCCCGCATTGATTTCTTTGTCTTGAGCAGGTGACTGGTCCCGAGGGTGGAGGAGGCCGAGTATTCGGCTATTGCGATTTCGGACCATGCTCCGCATTGGGTGGATCTGGAGATTGGGGAGGTGCGGGACCAGCGCCCGCTTTGGCGTCTGGACGTGGGGTTGTTGGCTGATGAGGAGGTGTGTAGGAGGGTTCGGGGATGTATCGAGAGGTCCCTCGAGGTCAATGATACTGGGGAGGTCCAGGTGGGGATGGTGTGGGAGGCTCTGAAGGCAGTGATTAGGGGGGAGCTGATCTCCATCCGAGCCCATAGGGAGAGGGGGGAGAGGAGGGAGAGGGAGAGACTGGTGGAGGAGCTGTTGTTGGATAGGAGGTACGCGGAGGCCCCAGAGGAGGGATTGCTGGGGAGCGGCGTAGCTTGCAGGCCAAGTTTGATTTATTGACCACCAGAAAGGCGGAGACACAGTGGAGGAAGGCGCAGGGAGCGGTCTATGAGTATGGAGAGAAGGCGAGCAGGATGCTGGCGCAGCAGCTTCGTAAGCGGGACGCGGCTAGGGAGATTGGTGGAGTGAAGGATAGAGATGGGAATGTGGTGCGGCAGGGGGCGGAGGTCAATGAGGTCTTTAGGGACTTCTATAGGGAACTGTACCGGTCGGAGCTTCCGGCGGTGGGAGGGGGAATGGAGAGTTTTTTGGACAGGCTCCAATTTCCACGGGTGCAGGAGGAGCAGGTGGAGGGACTGGGGGTGCCGATTGAGTTGGAGGAGCTGGTCAGTGGGATTGGCCACATGCAGTCGGGGAAGGCGCCGGGACCGGATGGGTTCCCGGTTGAATTTTATAAGAAATATGCGGACCTGCTGGGCCCCCTGTTGGTTAGGACCTTCAACGAGGCATGGGAGGGGGGTGTTCTGCCCCCGACGATGTCTCGGGCGCTAATCTCCCTGATCCTGAAGCGTGATAAGGACCCCTTGCAGTGCGGATCATACAGGCCAATTTCACTGCTGAATGTAGACGCCAAGTTGCTGGCGAAGATCTTGGCCACTAGAATAGAGGACTGGGTGCCGGGGGTGGTACATGAAGATCAGACGGGTTTTGTGAAGGGGAGGCAGCTGAACACTAACGTGCGAAGGCTGCTAAATGTGATAATGATGCCGGCAGCAGAAGGAGAGGCGGAGATTGTGGTGGCATTGGATGCGGAGAAGGCCTTTGACGGTGAGTGGGGGTACTTGTGGGAGGTGTTGGAGAGGTTCGGGTTTGGGGTGGGGTTTACTTAAAAGGGTGAGGTTGCTGTACGAGGCCCCGATGGCGAGTGTAGCGACAAATGGAGGAGGTCCGCGTATTTCAGACTACCACCGTGTGACGACGGCAGGGGTGCCCCCTGTCCCCCTTGCTTTTTGCGCTGGCAATTGAGCCTCTTGCATGGCTCTCAGGGAGTCGATGAGGTGGAGGGGTTTGGTGCGAGGTGGGGAGGAGCACCGAGTGTCACTGTATGCGGACGACTTGCTGTTGTATATAGCAGACCCGGCGGGGGAAATGCCGGAGGTGATGGAGATTCTTGCTGAGTTCGGGAGTTTTCTCGGGATATAAATTGAACCTGGGCAAGAGTGAGCTGTTGTCGTACACCGGGGGAGATCAGGAGGAGGGTATTGATAGGCTCCGCTGAAGAGGGCAGTGAGGGGTTTAGGTACCTGGGGTTCAGGTGGCTAGTAGCTGGGGGACTCTGCACAAGCTCAATTTTATAGGTTGGTGGAGCAGATGGAGGAGAATTTAAAAGGTGGGACATGCTGCCGTCGTCGTTGGCGGGTAGAGTACAGTCCGTTAAAATGACGGTGCTCCCGAGGTTTTTGTTTTTGTTTCAGTGCCTCCCCATTTTCGTTCAGAGGGCCTTTTTTAGGAGGGTGAACAGCAGCATTCTGGGATTTGTTTGGGCGCACGGGACTCCGAGGGTAAGGAGGGTCTTTTTGGAGCGGGGCAGGGATAGAGGGGGGCTGGCGCTTCCCAACCTTTCTGGGTACATAAGAACATAAGAACTAGGAGCAGGAGTAGGCCATCTGGCCCCTCGAGCCTGCTCCGCCATTCAATGAGATCATGGCTGACCTTTTGTGGACTCAGCTCCACTTTCCGGCCCGAACACCATAACCCTTAATCCCTTTATTCTTCAAAAAACTATCTATCTTTACCTTAAAAACATGTAATGAAGGAGCCTCAACTGCTTCACTGGGCAAGGAATTCCATAGATTCACAACCCTTTGGGTGAAGAAGTTCCTCCTAAACTCAGTCCTAAATCTACTTCCCCTTATTTTGAGGCTATGCCCCCTAGTTCTGCTTTCACCCGCCAGTGGAAACAACCTGCCCGCATCTATCCTATCTATTCCCTTCATAATTTTAAATGTTTCTATAAGATCCCCCCTCATCCTACTAAATTCCAACGAGTACAGTCCCAGTCTACTCAACCTCTTCTCATAATCCAACCCCTTCAGCTCTGGGATTAACCTAGTGAATCTCCTCTGCACACCCTCCAGCGCCAGTACGTCCTTTCTCAAGTAAGGAGACCAAAACTGAACACAATACTCCAGGTGTGGCCGCACTAACACCTTATACAATTGCAACATAACCTCCCTAGTCTTAAACTCCATCCCTCTAGCAATGAAGGACAAAATTCCATTTGCCTTCTTAATCACCTGTTGCACTTGTCAAACCAACCTTCTGTGACTCATGCACTAGCACACCCAAGTCTCTCTGAACAGCGGCATGCTTTAATATTTAATCGTTTAAATAATAATCCCGTTTGCTGTTATTCTACCAAAATGGATAACCTCACTTTGTCAACATTGTATTCCATCTGCCAGACCCTAGCCCATTCACTTAACCTATCCAAATCCCTCTGCAGACTTCCAGTATCCTCTGCACTTTTCGCTTTACCTCTCATCTTAGTGTCATCTGCAACTTGGACACATTGCCCTTGGTCCCCAACTCCAAATCATCTATGTAAATTGTGAACAAACTATTGGGCGCTAACGTCTCGATGGTACGTAAGTGGGTAATGGATGGGGAGGGGGCAGCTGGAAATGGATGGAATGGCGTCCTGTGGAGGCACGAGCCTGAAGGCACTGGTAACGGCGCCGCTGCCGCTCCCTCCAACGAGGGTACATTACGAGCCCGGTGGTGCGGCTACCCTCAAAATTTGGGGGCAGTGGAGGCGACACAGGGGGAAGTGGGGGGCTCGGTGGAGGCCCGCTGTGGGGGAACCACCGGTTTGTCCAGGGAACATGGATGGTGGGTTCCTGGGGTGGCACAGGGCGGGCATAGGAAGTTGGGAGACCTGTTTATTGACGGGAAGTTTGCGAGCATTGGTGAACTGGAGGAGAAGTTTGAGCTCCCCCCAGGGAATATGTTCAGGTACCTTCAGGTCAAGGCGTTTGCTAGGTGACAGGTGGAGGGGTTCCTTTGCTGCCCCCGCAGGGTGTAAGGGATAGGGTGCTTTCGGGGGTGTCGGTCGGGGATGGGAAGGTGTCTGACATCTACCAGGTAATGCAGGAGGTGGGGGAGGCGTCGGTAGAGGAGCTGAAGGCTAAGTGGGAGGTGGAGCTGGGGGAGCAGATTGAGGAGGGAAAATGGGCGGACGCCCCTGGAGAGGATGAACTCGTCTTTATGTGCGAGGCTTAGTCTCATCCAGTTCAAGGTGCTGCACCGGCCCACATGACCGGATCTAGGATGAGTAGGTTCTTTGGGGCGAAAGACAGATGCGTCGGTGTTTCGGGGAGTCCAGGAACCATCCCTATGTTCTGGGCATGCCCAGCACTGGAGGAGTTCTGGAAGGGGGTGGCGAGGACGGTGTCGAGGGTGGTGGGATCCAGGGTCAAGCCAGGCTGGGGATCGCTATATTTGGGGTTTGGGTGTGGAGCCGGGAGTGCAGGAGGTGAAAGAGGCCGATGTCTTTCCTTTGCGTCCCTATTAGCCCGGGCGGAGGATCTTGCTGCAATGAAAGATGCGAGACCTTCGAGTGTGGAGACCTGGATTAATGACATGGCGGGATTCATTCAGCTGGAGAGGGTCAGTCGCCCTGGGGGGTCGGTACAAGGGTTCTTTAGGAGGGTGGCAGCCTTTCCTCGACTTTCTGGCTCAACGATAAGGTACTCGGTCAGCAGCAGCAGCAACCCAGGGGGTGGGGGGGGGGGGTGGGGGGGGGGGGTGGGGTTGGGGGGGGGGGGGGGTTTAGGGGGATAGTGTTTAAGTTAATTTGCTTATTGTTAATTATTTGTTGTTTATTGGGGTTGGGGGGGTGGGGGGGTGTTTATATGCGTTGTTACGGGTGCCGGGAGGTGTTTATTATTATTATTGTTATTATTGTTTTGTTGATATATATTTTTCAAAAAATTCCAATAAAAATTATTTTTAAAAAAAAGAAAACTCCTAACAAAGTGACCGCTCCTTTCCTATTTCTAACTTCAGCCCACATTGCCTCAGTAGAAAGGTCCTCCTCAAACTGCCTTCTGCAGCCATTATACGATCCTTGATTAACAATTCTCCTCCTCCACCTTTTTACCACCTTCCCTAATCTTCCTGAAACATCTAAACCACAGAACCTTCAACAACCATTCCTGCCCCTGTTCTATCCACGTCTCCGTAATGGCCACAATATCGTAGTCCCAAGTACCAATCCATGCTTCAAGCTCACCAACCTTCCTCCTAATGCTCCTCGCATTGAAGTAGACACACTTCAACCACCTTCATGCCTTAGATCCAGTCTTGTGACCTTACCCTCAACTTCCTGAACTCCGAGCAACGCTATCTCGTGGACTACAAAGCAGTTTCCCACCACTGCCAAATTAGTTTTAAACCCCCCCCCGAAGAGCTGTAGCAAATTTCCCTCCCAGGATATTGGTGCCCCTCTGGTTCAGGTGTAACCTGTCTGTTTGTACAGGTCCCACCTTCCCAGAATGTGCTCCAATTATCCATGTAATTGAACCCTCCCTCCTACACCATCCCTGTAGCCACGTGTTTAACTGCACCTCTCCTCCCTGTTTCCTCACCTCGCTAGCACGTGGCACTGGCAGAAAACCAGAGATGACAACACAGTCTGGCTGGCTCTCGCTGCCACCCTAGCTCCCTGAATTCCTGTTTTACATCCCATCCCTTTTCCTACCTATGTCGTGGTACGATGTGTACCACGACTTGTGGCTGCTCTCCCTCTCCCCCTTAAGGATCCTGAAAACTCAATCAGAGACGTCACAGACTTTGGCACCCTGGGAGGCAACATACCAACCGTGAGCCTCTATCGTTGCCACAGAACCGCCTATCTTACCTCTAACTATAGAGTCTCCAATAACACATGCTCTCCTGCTCTCTCCCCTTACCTTCTGAACATAGTGAACAAGGACGCCAAGTTCCTTTGTGCTTCTGATTTCCTGAGCATCTCCCCATTTAGAAAATAGTCTATGCTTCCATTCTTCCTACCAAAGTGCATAACCTCACACTTTTCCACGTTGTATTGCATCTGCACTCTTTGCCCACTCTCCCAGCCTATCCAAGTCCTTCTGCAGACCCCTGCTTCCTCAATACTACCTGTCCCTCTGCAGATCTTTGTATAATCTGCAAACTATCAACCTTGCCTTCAGTTCCTTCTTCCAGATCATTAATGCATATTGTGAAAAGTTGTGGTCCCAGCACAGACCCCTGAGGCACACAAAACCACTAGTCCACTGCTGCCATCTTGAAAAGGCCCCTTTATCCCCACTCTCTGCCTTCTGCCAGTCAGCCAATCCTCTATCCATGCCAGTATCCATACCCTGAACAACATGGGCTCTTAACTTATTTAACAGCCTCCTATGAGGGCATCTTCCCAAAGGCCTTCTGGAAATCTAAATAAATCACGTCCACTGGTTCTCCTTTGTCTAACTTCTTGTTACATCCTCAAGAACTCTAACAGATTTGTCAGACACGACCTCCCGTTGACAAAGCCATGCTGACTCAGTCCTATTTTTACCCATACACTTCCAAGTTGCTTCGCGTCTCATCTTTAATAACAGACTCTAAAACCTTACCAATGACCCAGTCAGGCTAACCGGCCTATATTTCCCATCTTCTGCCTCCATCCCTTCTTAAACAGCGGTGTTACATTAGTCACTTTCCAGTCCTCTGGGACTCTTCCTACCTCCAATGATTCCTGAAAGATCATCACTATGCCTCCACAATCGCCTCAGCTATCACTTTTAGAACCCTGGGATGTAGTCCATCTGGTCAGGTGGACTTATCCCACCTTGAGACCTTTCAGTTTCCCCAGAACCTTCACCTTAGTGTTGGCCACTGCACTCACCTCTGCACCTGATTCTCCTGGAGCTCGGGCATCCACTGGTGTCTTTCACCATGAAGACTGATGCAAAGTAACTATTCAGTTCCTTCGGGTTGTTCAACGTAGAACGTCCAGACTCTAGCTGACATCTGCCTCGGGCAGGGTGGCTTGTTGGCCAGCTGCCCCTGGTTTTCTTTCCATGCGGCTACTTCACCCACAAATGACGCACCATCGGGGCCGTCCTCTACTGATTTGGTGTGGGGGGGTCATTCCTGGTCTGGTTTACATGGCCCTAGACCCACTGACCTGGCCCCCACTGTGCTTGAGCCAGGGTGGAGTCCCTGGGGGGTGCCGTATGCCAAGATGGTACATGTTTCCATGTTCCCCCCCCGGAGTTCCTGGACTCCCTTCTCCACGCTTGCCAATGAAAGGGAGATCTCCACAACTTTTTAAAGATCCAACATGTGTTCGGCCTACAACATCCGCTGGTGGCCATGTTGTTCACTCCACATACCAGTCAGTCCTCGCAGCATCTCAAGAAGTGATGGACCATAGACACAGAATTCCGCTAATTTTTGTAATAGTGTCAAGAGTCGTAACAGACTCCCCTGGCATCCTGTCAGCAGTATTGCAACAGTACCGCTGAACTATGACTGATGGCTTGTGGGTTGCAGTGGTTCACCAGCAATATCACCAGTTTCTTCGAAAGTACAACGAAAGAACAAGAACAAGAAAATTACAGCACACGAACAGGCCCTTCGGCCCTCCAAGCCTACGCCGATTCAGATCCTCTATCTAAAACTGTTGCCTATTTTCTAAGGGTCTGTATCCCTCTGCTCCCTGCCCATTCATGTATCTGTCTAGATACATCTTAAATGATGCTATCGTGCCCGCCTCTACCATCTCCGCCGGCAATGCGTTCCAGGCACCCAACACCCACTGCGTAAGAACTTTCCACGTATAACCCCTTAAACCTTTCCCCTCTCACTTTGAACTCGGACCCTCGTAATTGAGTCCCCCGCTCTGGGAAAAAAGCTTCTTGGTATCCATCCCCTGTCCATACCTCTCATGATTTTGTAGGACCTCAGTGAGGTCCCCCCTCAACCTCCGTCTTTCTAATAAAAATACTCCTAATCTACTCAACCTCTCTTCATAGCTAGCACCCTCCATACCAGGCAACATCCTGGTGAACCGCCTCTGCACCCTCTCTAAAGCATCCATATCCTTTGGTAATGTGGCGACCGGAACTGTATGCAGTGTTCCAAATGTGGCCTAACCAAAGTCCAATACAACTGTAACATGACCTGCCAACTCTTGTACTCAATATCCCTTCCGATGAAGGAAAGCACGCCGTATGCCTTCTTGACCACTCTATCGACCTGCGCAGCCACCTTCAGGGTTCGCTCTTGAATTGGATCTTCCAAAATGCATCCCCATCGCATTTGCCCGGATTGAACTCCATCTGCCATATCTCCGCCCAACTCTCCAATCTATCTATTTCTGCTGTATTCTCTGACAGTCCCCTTCACTATCTGCTATCTTCACCAATCTGCGTGTCATCTGCAAACTTGCTAAATCAGACCACCTATACTTCCTCCAGATCATTTATGTATATCCAAAACAACAGTAGTCCGAGCACGGATCTCTGTGGAACATCACTGGTCACAGTTCTCCATTTTGAGAAACTCCTTCCACTCCTCTCTGTCGCCTGTTGCCCAGCCAGTTCTTTATCCATCGAGCTAGTACACCCTGGACCCCATGAGACTTCACTTTTTTCCATCAGCCTACCATAGGAACCTTATCAAATGCCTTACTGAAGTCTATGTATATGACAATCTAAAGCCCTTCCCTCATCAATCAACTTTGTCACTTCCTCAAAGAATTCTATTAAGTGGTAAACATGACCTTCCCTGCACAAAACCATGTTGCCTATCACTGATAAGCCCATTTTCTTCCAAATGGGAATAGATCCTATCCCTCAGTATTTTCTCCAGCAGCTTCCCTACCTCTGGAGTGTGGGCTGCGGGTATGTCAGGGCTTTTTTAAACACTGAACGTGGGTCCCCACAGGCAGTCAGAAGGATCACCGTCTGTCGCTCTATCCCCGACTATACCATTAGCCTTAAAGAAACAGCACATATGCTCTGCACTTTGCGCCACACTTTCATCAGACACATCGAATCTACAAAAGAAGGGCATTTTTACTCAATTCATTTCTTCCAATTTAGCGTGGCCAATCCATCTACCCTACACATCTTTGGGTTGTGGGGGTGAGACCCACACAAACACGGGGAGAATGTGCAAACTGTCCATGCAGCACTTTGACCACAAGAAGGTGAGGTTGAACATATGAATATACAAATTAGGAGCAATTTGGCAATCGAGACTGCTACCTCTTCAATAAGATCATGGCTGATCTGATTGTAACCTCAGCCCACATTCCTGTCCAACCCCTTGCTCATTAAGAATCCATGTCGCTCGGCCTTAAAAATTATCAAAGATTTTGCTTCCATTGCCTATTGAGAGAGTTCCAGATACTCATCCCCCTCTGAGTGAAAACATTTCTCCTCATCTCCGTATTAAATAAGTGATCCCTGATTTTGAAACACTGACCTCCAGTTCTAGATTCTCTGACAAGAGGGAACATCCTCTCCACATCCACCCGGTCAATACCCCTCAGGATCTTAAAGCTTCCAATCAAGTCGTCTCTTAATCTTCTAAACTTCAGCGGATATAAGCCGAGCCTATCCAATGGCGGCACAGTAGCATAGTGTCTATTGCAGAAAATACGGAGGCAGGGGATTGAGGGTGATTTAGAGATGTGGATCAGAAATTGGCTAGTTGAAAGAAGACAGAGAGTGGTAGTTGATGGGAAATGTTCAGAATGGAGTTCAGTTACGAGTGGCGTACCACAAGGATCTGTTCTGGGGCCGTTGCTGTTTGTCATTTTTATAAATGACCTAGAGGAGGGCACAGAAGGTTGGGTGAGTAAATTTGCAGACGACACTAAAGTCGGTGGAGTTGTAGACAGTGTGGAAGGATGTTGCAGGTTACAGAGGGACATAGATAAGCTGCAGAGCTGGGCTGAGAGGTGGCAAATGGAGTTTAATGTAGAGAAGTGTGAGGTGATTCACTTTGGAAAGAATAACAGGAATGTGGAATATTTGGCTAATGGTAAAATTCTTAGCAGTGTGGATGAGCAGAGGGATCTCGGTGTCCATGTACATAGATCCCTGAAAGTTGCCACCCAGGTTGATAGGGTTGTGAAGAAGGCCTATGGTGTGTTGGCCTTTATTGGTAGAGGGATTGAGTTCCGGAGCCATGAGGTCATATTGCAGCTGTACAAAACTCTGGTACGGCCGCATTTGGAGTATTGCCTACAGTTCTGGTCGCCTCATTATAGGAAGGACGTGGAAGCTTTGGAACGGGTGCAGAGGAGATTTACCAGGATGTTGCCTGGTATGGAGGGAAAATCTTATGAGGAAAGGCTGATGGACTTGAGGTTATTTTCGTTAGAGAGAAGAAGGTTAAGAGGTGACTTAATAGAGGCATACAAAATGATCAGAGGGTTAGATAGGGTGGACAGTGAAAGCCTTCTCCCGCGGATGGAGGTTGCTAGCACAAGGGGACATAGCCTTAAATTGAGGGGTAATAGATATAGGACAGACGTCAGAGGTAGGTTTTTTACGCAAAGAGTGGTGAGGCCGTGGAATGCCCTACCTGCAACAGTAGTGAACTCGCCAACATTGAGGGCATTTAAAAGTTTATTGGATAAGCATATGGATGATAATGGCATAGTGTAGGTTAGATGGCCTTTAGTTTTTGACTTCCCATGTCGGTGCAACATCGTGGGCCAAAGGGCCTGTACTGCGCTGTATCGTTCTATGTTCTATGTTCTAGTGGTGAGCACTGTTGCTTCACAGCACCAGGGACCCAGGTTCGATTCCCAGCTCGGATGACTGTGCGGAGTCTGCACATTCTCCCCGCGTCTGCGTGGCTTTCCTCCGGGTGCTCCGGTTTCCTCCCACAGTCCAAAGATGTGCAGGTTATGTGGATTGGTCACGCTAAATTGCCCCGTAGTTAGGTCCAAAAGTTAGGTGAGGTTGCTGAGTTACGGGGATAGGGTCGAGGTGTAGGCTTAGGTAGGGAGCTCTTTCAGGGGTCAGTGTAGACTTGATGGGCCGAATGGTCTCCTGCTGCACTGTAAATTCTATCATTCTATGAACATTTCCACATCAGACAACCCGTCCATTCTGGTTTTGGTCTAGTGAACCTTCTCTGAACTGCTTCTAATGCATTTACATCCTTCCTTAAGGAGACCATTCCTGTCCATAGTACTCCAGGTGTGGCCTCACCAGTGTCCTGTACAATGAAATGAAATGAAAATGAAATCGCTTATTGTAACGAGTAGGCTTCAATTAAGTTACTGTGAAAAGCCCCTAGTCGCCACATTCCGGCGCCTGTCCGGGAATCGAACCGTGCTGCTGGCCTGCCTTGGTCTGCTTTAAAAGCCAGTGATTTAGCCCGGTGAGCTAAACCAATCTTCCTATATTCAATTCCCCTCACAATAAATGATAACATTATATTAGCTTTCCTAATTACGTGCTGTACCTGCATATTAGCCTTTTGCAATTCAAGCACTAGGACACCCAGATCCCTCTGCACCTTATAGCTCTATAATCTCTCATTATTTAGATAATATATTTCTTTTTTATTCTTCCTGCCAAAATGGCAATTATAATGCATTTGACGGATCTTTGTCCTGTCATAGACCTGTTTATGTCCCTTTGTAGCCTCTTTGTGTCTTCTTCGCAACTTCATTCTCGCCAACCAGAAATGACCCACAGTGCGGCAAGGCTTGGGTCATTGCCTGTGAGGAGGCTGCACGTTCTCTCGTGTCTGCGTCGGTTTCCTCCCACTAGTCCCAAAAGACGTGCTTGTTAGGTGAATTGGGCATTCTGAATTCTCCCTCAGTGTACCCGAACGGGCGTCAGAGTGTGGCAACTAGGGCTTTTCACAGTAACTTCATTGCAATGTTAATGTAAGCCTACTTGTGACAATAATAAAGATTACGAAAAAAAAAACTGCCGTTCTACCTGCTTACCGTTCTGGAGTAAACGGGAGCAGCATCATTGCCAACGCCCGCGACCACGACCCTTAGATCACTGGGCTAGACCGCTGGTTTGTGATGCAGAACAAGGCCAGCAGCGCCGGATCAATTCCCGTACCAGCTTACCCGAACAGGCAGCGGAATGTGGCAACTAGGGGCTTTTCTCAGTAACTTCAAACTTGTGACAATAAAAGGTTATTATTATTATTACAGAAACCAGCCTACAACTTCACCCACAACATTTCCGACTCTCTACTCCAACCCCGCACCTTCTCAGCATTCAGTTCAGAAGAGCCAATCCATCCGACTGCCACCCTCTCTGGACCACCGTCCTCCTAATCAATACCACTTTACCCACCCATATAAATGAAGAAATCAACCTCTCCACCCCTATGGAATATAACTTTGGGAGAGAGACTGGCAGGCACTGGAACAAGAATAAGAACCGTGGCAAAAGGGTCATGCTGACCGCCTGTACCCGGCCAGACAATAAGGGGAGACGGTCCCACCTCAGCAAATCCTCCCTTATCCTGCTCATTAAACTTGTTAAGTTTAGTTTGCGGAACCCAGCCCAGCCCCGTGCCACCTGCACTCCCGGATACCCACAGTGAGTTGGCGCAACCCGAAATGGCAATCCAACCCCCCCCCCCCCCTCCCCCTCCATACCCCCATCCCCTCCCTGACCCCAGCTCCCGGAGGAGACACTACAAAACACTCACGTTGTCCCATATTTAGTTTGTACCCTGAAGTAGCCCTGATTCTCTTAAGCAACCCCATTCAACCCCCACTGAAGCACACAGATTGGAATCATACAGCAGCCCCCCCACCCTCCTTCCTTATCCCCTTTCATTTTTCCGAGCACCTCAGTGCTATGGCCAAGGTCGCCATTGCCAGCCCAAACAGAATAAAATGGTCCACCATTTAATGAGATCATGGCTGATCTTTTGTGGACTCAGCTCCACTTTCCCGCCCGAACAAAGAACAAAGAACAAAGAAAAATTACAGCACAGGAACAGGCCCTTCGGCCTTCCAAGCCTGCGCCGATCCAGATCATCTATCTAAAACTGTCGCCTATTTTCTAAGGGTCTGTATCCCTCTGCTCCCTGCCCATTCATGTATCTGTCTAGATACATCTTAAATGATGCTATCGTGCCCGCCTCTACCACCTCCGCCGGCAATGCGTTCCAGGCACCCACCACCCTCTGCGTAAAGAACTTTCCACGTATAACTCCCTTAAACCTTTCCCCTCTCACTTTGAACTCGTGACCCCTAGTAATTGAGTCCCCCACTCTGGGAAAAAGCTTCTTGCTATCCACCCTGTCCATACCTCTCATGATTTTGTAGACCTCAGTGAGGTCCCCACTCAACCTCCGTCTTTCTAATAAAAATAATCCTAATCTACTCAAACTCTCTTTATAGCTAGCACCCTCCATACCAGGCAACATCCTGGTGAACCGCCTCTGCACCCTCTCTAAAGCATCCATATCCTTTTGGTAATGTGGCGACCGGAACTGTATGCAGTGTTCCAAATGTGGCCTAACCAAAGTCCAATACAACTGTAACATGACTTGGCAACTCTTGTATTCAATACCCCATCCGATGAAGGCAAGCATGCTGTATGCCTTCTTGACCACTCTACCCACCTGCGCAGCCACCTTCAGGGTACAATTAACCTGAACACCCAGATCGCTCGGTACATCAATTTTCCCCAGGGCTTTTTCACTTACTGTATAGTTCGCTCTTGAATTGGATCTTCCAAAATGCATCACCTCGCATTTGCCCGGATTGAACTCCATCTGCCATATCTCCACCCAACTCTCCAATCTATCTATATTCTACTGTATTCTCTGACAGTCCCCTTCACTATCTGCTATTCCACCAATCTTCGTGTCATCTGCAAACTTGCTAATCAGACCACCTATACCTTTCTCCAGATCATTTATGTATATCACAAACAGCGGTCCTAGCACGGATCTCTGGAACACCACTGGTCACAGTTCTCCATTTTGAGAAACTCCGTTCCACTACTACTCTCTGTCTCCTATTACCGAGCCAGTTCTTTATCCATCTAGCTAGTACATCCTGGACCCCATGAGACTTCACTTTCTCCATCCGCCTACCATGGGGAACATTATCAAACGCCTTACTGAAGTCCATGTATATGAACATCATACACTTTATTCCTTTATTCTTCAAAAAACTACCTATCTTTATCTTGAAAACATTTAATGAAGGAGCCTAAACAGCTTCACAGGGCAGGGAATTCCATAGATTCACAACCCTTTGGGTGAAGAAGTTCCTCCTTCACTCAGTCCTAAATCGACTTCTCCTTATTTTGAGGCTATGCCCCCTAGTTCTGCTTTCACCCGCCAGTGGAAACAACCTGCCCGCATCTATCCTATCTATTCCCTTCATAATTTTATATGTTTCTATAAGATCCCCCCGCATCCTTCTAAATTCCAACAAGTACAGTCTCAGTCTACTCAACCTCTCCTCGTAATCCAACCCTCTCAACTCTGGGATTAACCTAGTAAATCTCCTCTGCACACCCTCCAGTGCCAGTATGTCCTTTCTGAGGTAAGGAGACCAAAACTGAACACAATACACCAGGTGTGGCCTCACTTACACCTTATATAGTTGCAGCATAACCTCCCTAGTCTTACTTCGGTTGTGGGTAAAATGTTGGAAAAGGTTATAAGAGATGGGGTTTATAATCATCTTGAAAAGAACAAGTTGGTTAGCGATACTCAAGTGAAGGGTAGGTCATGCCTCACAAACCTTATTGAGTTTTTTGAGAAGGTGACCAAACAGGTGGATGAGGGTAAAGCGGTTGATGTGGTGTATATGGATTTCAGTAAGGCGTTTGATAAGGTTCCCCCACGGTAGGCTATTGCAGAAAATAAGGAAGTATGGAATTGAAGGTGATTTAGCGGTTTGGATCAGTAATTGGCTAGCTGAAAGAAGACAGAGGGTGGTGGTTGATGGCAAATGTTCATCCTGGAGTTCAGTTACTAGTGGTGTACCGCAAGGATCTGTTTTGGGGCCACTGCTGTTTGTCATTTTTATAAATGACCTGGAAGAGGGTGTAGAAGGATTGGTTAGTAAATTTGCAGATGACACGAAGGTCGGTGGAGTTGTGGATAGTGCTGAAGGATGTTGTAAGTTACAGAGGGACATAGATAAGCTGCAGAGCTGGGCTGAGAGGTGGCGGATGGAGTTTAATGCGGAAAAGTGTGAGGTGGTTCACTTTGGAAGGAGTAACAGGAATGCAGAGTACTGGGCTAATGGCAAGATTCTTGGTAGTGTAGATGAACAGAGATATCTCGGCATCCAGGTACATAAATCCCTGAAAGTTGCAACCCAGGTTAATAGGGCTGTTAAGAAGGCATAAGGTGTGCTAGCCTTTATCAGTAGGGGGATTGAGTTTCGGAGCCACGAGGTCATGCTGCAGCTGTACAAAACTCTGGTGCGGCCGCACCTGGAGTACTGCGTGCAGTTCTGGTCACCACATTATAGGAAGGATGTGGACGCTTTGGAAAGGGTTCAGAGGAGATTTACTAGGATGTTGCCTGGTATGGAGGGAAGGTCTTACGAGGAAAGGCTCAGGGACTTGAGGTTGTTTTCGTTAGAGAGGAGAAGGCTGAGAGGTGACTTAATAGAGACATATAAGATAGTCAGAGGGTTAGATAGGGTGGACAGTGAGAGTCTTTTTCCTTGGATGGTGATGACCAACACGAGGGGACATTGCTTTAAATTGAGGGGTGGTAGATATAGGACAGATGTCAGAGGCAGTTTCTTTACTCAGAGAGTAGTAGGGGTATGGAACGCCCTGCCTGCAACAGTTGTAGACTCGCCAAATTTAAGTGCATTTAAGTGGTCACTGGATAGACATATGGATGAAAATAGAATAGTGTCAGTCAGATAGGCTTCAGATGGTTTCACGGGTCGGCGCAACATCGAGGGCCGAAGGGCCCGTGCTGCGCTGTAATGTTCTATGTTCTATGTTCTAAAATCCATCACTCTAGCAATGAAGGACAAAATTCCATTTGAAAAATGAAAATCGCTTATTGTCACGAGTAGACTTCAATGAAGTTACTGTGAAAAGCCCCTAGTCGCCACATTTCGGCGCCTGTCCAGGGAGGCTGTTACGGGAATCGAACCGTGCAGCTGGCCTGCTTGGTCTGCTTTCAAAGCCAGCAATTTAGCCCAGTGTGCTAAACAGCCAAGTTTGCCTTCTTAATCACTTGTTGCACCTGTAAACCAACTTTCTGTGACTCATGCACTAGCACACCCAGGTCTCTCTGCACAGCAGCATGTTTTAATATTTTATCATTTAAATAATAATCCCTTTTGCTGTTATTCCGACCAAAATGGATAACCTCACATTTGTCAACATTGTATTCCATCTGCCAGACCCTAGCCCATTCACTTATCCTATCCAAATCCCTCTACAGACTTCCAGTATCCTCTGCACTTTTTGCTATACCACTCATCTTAGTGTCGTCTACAAACTTGGACACATTGACCTTGGTCCCCAACTCCAAATCATCTATGTAAATTGTGAACAATTGTGAGCCCAACACTGATCCCCGAGGAACACCATTAGCTACTGATTGTCAACCAGAAAAACACCCATTAATCCCCACTCTTTGCTTTCTATTAATTAACCAATCCTCTATCCATGCTCCAACTTTACGCTTAACACCATGCATCGTTATCTTATGTAGCAACCTTTTGTATGGCACAGAAGTGGGGACATAGGGCACTCCTGCCTCATTCCCCTATGAAAAGGAAAGTACCCTGAGTTCATCTGGTTCATACGCACATTCGCCCTTGTACAACAACCTCACCCACGCCACAAACATAGGCTCAATCCCAAACCTCTCCACTACTGTAAACAAATAGCCCCACTCCAGACGATCAAATGCCTTCTCTGCATCTAACGACACCACCACCTCCTTCCTTTCTGCCGAAGAGACACCACATTCAACAAGCACCACACATTAGACAACAACTGTCTTCCATTCACAAACCCCGTCTGCTCCTCCCAGTTACCTTGTGGAGCATCCCTACAATCTAACCGCCTTTCAACTATCCCTGAAAGTTGCCACCCAGGTTGAGAGGGTTGTTAAGAAGGCGTACGGTGTGTTAGCTTTCATTGGTAGAGGGATTGAGTTTCGGAGCCATGAAGTCATGTTGCAGCTGTGTAAAACTCTCATGCAGTTGCATTTGGAGTATTGCGTGTAGTTCTGGTTGGCGCATTATAGGAAGGATGTGAAAGCATTGGAAAGGGTGCAGAGGAGATTTACTAGGATGTTTCCTGGTATGGAGGGAAGATCTTATGAGGGAAGGCTGAGGGACTTGAGGCTGTATTCGTTAGAGAGAAGAAGGTTAAGAGGTGACTTAATAGAGGCATACAAGATGATCAGAGGATTAGATAGGGTGGACAGTGAGAGCTTTTTTCCTCAGATGGTGATGTCTAGCATGAGGGGACATAGCTTTAAATTGAGGGGAGATAGATATAGGACAGATGTCAGAGGTAGGTTCTTTACTCAGAGAGTAGTAACGGCGTGGAATGCCCTGCCTGCAACAGTAGTGGACTCGCCAACATTAAGGGCATTTAAATGGTCATTGGATAAACATATGGATGATAAGGGAATAGTGTAGATGGGCTTTAGAGTGGTTTCACAGGTCGGTGCAACGTTGAGGGCCGAAGGGCCTGTACTGCGCTGTAATGTTCTATTGTTTCAATAAAATCTTGGTATCCACATTTAATAACAAAATCCACCTATACGACCCACATTCTACTGGGTCTTTGTCCTTTTTAGCAGAAAAGAGATGGATGCCTATCCCAACATCACCGGCAGAAACCCTCTTTGCCACCGCCTCCACAAACATCTCCACCAACAGCAGTGACAATCTATCCAAAAGCTTCTTCGAAAACTTCACCGGGAACCATCCTTATCTGTCTGCATTTTCCATATTGCCAGCCGCACTTCCTCCACCCCCACAAGCTCCTCCAGCCATGTCTTCTCTTCCTATCCCACTACAGGACACTCCAACTCTCTCAGAAACTCCCTCATATCTGACTCATCTTCTGGAGGCTCCAACTTATACAATGTCCTGTAACACTCCTCCAAAACCATACTCACCTGTTCAGCAACCACCATCTCCACTGTCCTATCCTGAACCCAAACAATCTCTCTCATGGCCGCCTGCCAGTGGAGCTGGCCCGCCAACATGCGACTGGCCTTCTCCCCATTCTCGTCAGCTGGCAAATCGCCTTTCCCGTGGACAACAAGTTAAACCTCGCCTGGCGTCGGATCGTCCACCGATCGTCCATCCACCTCCAAAATTTCCTCCAACAACCATTTCCGCTCTTCTCCCTATTCACCTGCACCTTGAACAAGATAGCCTCACCCCTCACTACCGCTTTCAACATCTCCCACACCACCGGCGGCAACACCTCCCCCATCCTGTTGAATCCAACATAATCCTCAATTACTGCCTATTTTGCTGCAAAGGTTGGGTCTGTCAACAACTCCACATCCAACCTCCAGGCTGGCCTCTGTGCTGGCCCCTTCTCCAGGGCCACATCCACCCAATGCAGAGCATGATCCGAGATAACAATCGGCAAATACTCTGCCTACCTCACCCCTGCCAACAGCGCCTGTCGCATCACAAAGAAATCTATTCTTGAATACACATTGTGCACTGCCGAGAAAAATGAGTACTCCTGCTCCCTCAGATGTAAGAATCTCCACGACTTCACCCTTCCCGTCTCCTTCATACTCGCAGCCAACACCCTCACTCCCCATGAGGGGGTCGAGGACCGAGGCTTAGACCTATCCACCTTCGGGTTCAACACCGTATTCAAGTCCTCTCCTCCAGTGCACCCGTTACTATTACATACCTACCCCCTGATCCACCGGCAGTCTCTCAATCTGAAACTTCACCCTCTTACCCACCAGTACCAGTAACCCCCCTCCCCCCTCCTTCCAATGAAGCTGAGTGAAATACCTGACTTACCCAACCCTTCCGCAGCCTCACCTGGGCCTTCACCCTCAGGTGGGTCTCTTACAATATTACCACATTGGCTTTCAAACTTTTCAAATGCGAGAAGACTCTCACTCACTTCACCGGTCCCCCCCCAAACCCTCACTCGTTCCACGTCACCACCCGGACCAGGGGTCTCTCATTGCCCCCCCCTCCTGTCAGTCATTACTACACCTCCAGACTCTGCCACACGGGCAGGCCTCCGCCCTACCTCTAGTCAGCGTCATCCCCTGAGACCCGCCACCCCGACACTTCACCTCAAAACCACCTCTCCCAGTATCGTCCCCATCCCCCCACCATTCACACCTCCCAGGCCCATCGAGACCTGTCCAGGTTCAAATGCCACAGCCCCTTCCCCAACTCGCTACCGTTCACCAGCCAACTTATATCTTCTATTGCAGTGACCCCTGCCAGAGCCCCTCCCCACAACAAAAATACACACCAACATCAATGTCCCCACACCCAACCCTTCCAAACTCCCACAATCCAGTCCACTGAGCCCCTAATCCCCAAAACCCCAAAAATCCCCACCAACGTCCCCAACCCATCCCAACCCAAACATCACCTGCACAAAAGCACATAAACAGCCAAAACAAGAAAGAACAGAAGAAGCTGAACAAAACCAAATTCAGTCCAATCCCAAGCCTTTTACCTTCACAAACGCCTCCGCCCCGAAATAAGAGTCTCTGCCATTATGTGTGGCCCTCAGCTTCGCTGAGTCAACCACATCAAACTGCACATTGCGTTTGTACAACTCCGCCTTTGTCCGACCAAAGGCCGCCCGTCTCCTCACCTGCTCCACCGTGAGATCCTGGTATACACATATACCACTCCCTTCCCACATCACCTCTCGTTTCACCTCGCCCATCGCAGCACCTTCTTCACCTGGTAACTGTGGAAACAGACGATCACAGCTCTCGGCGGCTCATTTGCTTATTGCTTCGGCCGGAGTGAACGGTGGGCCTTATCCACCTCCCACTCCCCCATCAGGTTGGCAAATATCTCAGCCAATGTGGACCTCTGGCCCTCCAGCTGCTCAGGCAAACCCACGATCCTCAGTTCTGCCTTTGTGACCTGTTCTCCAGGTCCTCCACATTTGCTCTCAGCCCACTGTTGCTCTCCACCACCCTTCGCACCTCTTCGCCCATCAAGGTGAACTGGTCGCTGTGCTGTGATAGTGCCTCCTGCACCCCCTTCAGTTTCTCTCTTTGCTCCCACACTGCCAAAGTCTTTGCCAGAGTCTCCTTCATTGGGTCAAGGGTCTCACCCACCCACTCCTTGAGCGAGGTCATTCTCTCCATCCGATGCCTGTTGAAATGTTTTGGAAACAGTCACTCAAACTCCACGGTCATCACCTCGGCCTCTTTTCCACTGTAATGGGTGCAGCTCCGCCCAACAAGTCTTCTCACACCATCTTTCCTCCCGCTGAGCTCCTCATCACGCTCCGCGACGGACTCTCACTAACTCCCTTTCCCCCTGAATTCTCTTTCCTGGTTTTTGACACCTTGAAGTACTTCCCGTAAACCCTCACATAAAACGTTCCCCCGAAGGTGGGTGCAAAAGGGCCAAAAAACTACTCTGGCAGGACCTCTTCCTACATGTCGCCACTGGAAGTCCGCTTAAACATGTTAAACATAACAATGTTGGCACATTGCCAGATTCTCCCCCATGTCTGCGTGGTTTCATACCGGGTGCTCTGGTTTCCTCCCACATGTGTGTAGGTTAGGTGGATTGGCCACGATAAATTGCCCCTTATGATGTGTAGGTTAAGTTCTAAGGTTACTGGGTTATGGCAGGGTGGACAGGGGAGTGGTCATCGGTAAAGGTCTCATTCAAGGGGTCAGTGTGCACACTCGATGGGCTGAATGGCCTCCTTCTGCACTGTAGGGATTCTATGATTCTGTTCAATGGGTTCCCTTAGACAAAACCATGTTGACTCTGCCTAATTGCCATAATTTTATGTGCCCTGTTATACATCTTTAAAGACAGTTTCCAACATTTTTCCTATAACAGGTGTTAGGCCAATCGGCCTGTAGTTTCCTGCTTTCTGTCTCCCTCCCTTTTGCAATAAAGGAGGTGCATTATTTTACAATCAAATGGAACGTTCCCCGAATCAAGGGGATTTTGAAAAATTAAAACCAACGCATCAACTAGCTTGATAGCCAGGTATTTTGAGACCCGAGAATGAAGTCCAACAGGACCCAGTGATTTGTCAGACCACAACTCCAACAATTTGCTTAGCACCACTTCATTTTCCTGAGTTCTTCCCTCCCTTCCACACACACACAATTTACAGTGCAGAAGGAGGCCATTCGGCCCATCGAGTCTGCACCGGATCTTGGAAAGAGCACCCTACCCAAGGTCAACACCTCCACCCTATCCCCATAACCCAGTAACCCCACCCAACACTAAGGGCAATTTTGGACACTAAGGGCAATTTATCATGGCCAATCCACCTAAACTGCACATCTTTGGACTGTGGGAGGAAACCGGAGCACCCGGAGGAAACCCACGCACACACGGGGAGGATGTGCAGACTCCGCACAGACAGTGACCCAAGCCGGAATCGAACCTGGGACCCTGGAGCTGTGAAGCATTTGTGCTAACCACTATGCTACCGTGCTGCCATACAGCTGATATACAGCTATTTCTGGGATGTCAGGCTATACGCTGTGTGTGTGTGTGGGGGGGGAGGAATAGTTACAAACTTGTGAAGGCGATGTTTCCTGCCCCCTAACAATCGACAGTTTACAAAGTAAATATTCTGTTCTGGACACTGAGCCCACCTTGTGTTCAGAAGAAGTGCGGCTGGCAGTTCCATCAGGTCTGATGAAAGATTAACCCTGTTTCTCGCTCCACTTGTGTTACGTGACATGCTGAGTATTTCCAGCATTTTCTGTTCATATTTCAAATGTATGTCACTGGTTGTGAAATGCCTGTGTGGTCATCATTAAGGGCGCTGTAGAAATGCAGGATTTGTATTTGTAAGTAGAAGGTCCTCCCTATTCTCCAGGGAGAGCAATGCTGCAGTTGAATCTTTTTGCATCTAATGATTTATTTTATTTATTTAGTAATTGCAAATCCTCAAAAGCAAGCCAAAGCTGAGCTTAGTGATGAGTTCCCACTCAGACTGAAATTCACCCGCCATTTGCTGGGGGCGGGATTCTCTGGCCCGCCCTGTCAGTCCACCCCCCCCCCCCCCCCCCCAAACCGGCCCCCCACCACCACTCCCCGCCTGGTTAAGTCTTTATGGGAGTATTCCTTGGTAATGAGCGAGCACTGTTGGTTTAGTCTGTAGAGGGAATACCACTTGGTAATGGGCGAGCATATATAAATGATTTGGAGAAAATGTAACTGGTCTGATTATTAAGTTTGCAGACAACACAAAGGTTGGTGGAATTACGGATAGTGATGAGGACTGTCAGAGGATACAGCAGGATTTAGATCGTTTGGAGATTTGGGCAGCAAGATGGCAGTTGGAGTTTAATCCAGACAAATGTGAGGTAATGCATTTTGGAAGGTCTAATGCAGGTAGGGAATATACAGTGAATGGTAGAACCCTCAAGAGTATTGACAGTCAGAGAGATCTAGGTGTACAGGTCCACAGGTCACTGAAAGGGGCAACACAGGTGGAGAAGGTAGTCAAGAAGGCATACGGCATGCTTGCCTTCATTGGCCGGGGCATTGAGTATAAGAATTGGCAAGTTATGTTGCAGCTGTATAGAACCTTAGTTAGGCCACACTTGGAGTATAGTGTTCAATTCTGGTCGCCACACTACCAGGAGGATGTGGAGGCTTTAGAGAGGGTGCAGAAGAGATTTACCAGGATGTTGCCTGGTATAGAGGGCATTAGCTATGAGGAGCAATTGACTAAACTTGGTTTGTTCTCACTGGAACAAAGGAGATTGAGGGGCGACCTGATAGAGGTCTACAAAATTATGAGGGGCATAGACAAAATGGATAGTCAGAGACTTTTTCCCAGGGTAGAGGGGTCAATTACTAGGGGGCATAGGTTTAAGGTGCGATGGGCAAGGTTTAGAGGAGATGTACGAGGCAAGTTTTTTTACACAGAGGGTAGTGGGTGCCTGGAACTCGCTGCCGGAGGAGGTGGTGGAAGCAGGGACGATAGTGACATTTAAGGGGCATCTTGACGAATACATGAATAGGATGGGATTAGAGGGATACGGACCCAGGAAGTGTAGAAGATTTTAGTTTAGACAGGCAGCATGGTCGGCACGGGCTTGGAGGGCCGAAGGGCCCTTCCCTGTGCTGTACATTTCTTTGTTCTTTGAGCACCAGGGGCTGGTTTAGCTCACTGAGCTAAATTGCTGGCTTTTAAAGCAGACCAAGCAGGCCAGCAGCACGGTTCGATTCCCGTACCAGCCTCCCCGGACAGGTGCCGGAATGTGGCAACTAGGGGCTTTTCACCAGAGAAATAACTTTTGCAGCATTAGTCAATCGGTGTTACCAGTTAGACGGGGATATGGCAGCTAAACTCCGGCAGGGGGGAAGCTAAACCATTCGAGTGACAACAATACCCAAGAAAACGACCTGGAAAGTGTTATCACTGCGGGGAAATGCCATTAGGCGAAATCATACTGGTGCCAAAGAAGAACCTGGCAGCGTGCCTCAATGACTACCGTCCGGTGGCCTTGACATCTATCACTATGAAGTGCTTTGACAGGTTGGTCATGAGGCACATCAACTGCATAATCCCAGAATGCCTAGCTCCACGGCAATTCGCATATCGCCAAAACCGGTCCACGGCAGACCTATCTCCCGGGCCTTACACTCATCCCTGGAGCATCTCGACAACAAGGACTCCTACGTCAGACTCCTATTTATTGTGCAGCTCCGCCTTCAACACCATAATCCCAGCCAAGCTTATATCAAAGCTCCAAAACCTAGGACTTGCTCCTCCCTCTGCAACTGGATCCTAAACTTCCTGACCCACAGACTACAATCAGTGACAATAAACAACAGCTCCTCCACAATAGTCCTCAATACCAGGGTCCCGCAAGGCTGCGTACTTAGCCCCCTACTATACTCCCTGTATACACACGATTGTGTGGCAAAATTTGGCTCCAACTCCATTTACAAGTTTGCTGCGACATGACCGTAGTGGGTCGGATTTCAAACAACGACGAGTCAGAATACAGGAGGGAGATAGAGAACCTAGTGGAATTGTGTGGCGACTACAATCCAACCCTCAATGTCAGCAAAACTAAAGAGCTGGTCATTGGCTTCAGGAAGCAAAGTATCGTACACACCCCTGTCAGCATCAACGGGGCCAAGGTGAGGATAGTTGACAGCTTCAAAATCCCAGGTGTGCACATCACCAACAATCTGTCCTGGTCCACCTGAGAACACACACTAATAGATTCAAAAACAGCTTCTTCCCCGCTGTTACCAGACTCCTGAACAACCCTCTTATGGACCGAACTGATCTCTTCACACATCTTCTCGACTGAGTAGAACTATACTCCTGTATGCTTCACCCGATGCCTGTGTCTATGTATTTACATTGTGTATTTATGTTTGCCCTATGTATTTTTTTCATGTAGGGAATGATTTGTCCGGACTGTACGCAGAACAATAATTTTCACTGTACCTCGGTACACATAACAATAAACAAATACAATCCAATCCAAAGGACGACAAGGAAAGAGCCTGACATCTAATCCAAGCACGTCCTCTGGTGGTGAGGATGACCTGGTGCAAAGATTTAAGCATCTTACTGGAAGATGCAAAAACTTAGGAGTGCCCGCCCTGGCTCTTCCAGCACCTCTCCTGACATTGATCCAACAGCCAGGAGATGGATGTATATCACCATGAGGGTGGGCGATCACGATATAGACTGTCTCCTGGCAGCAGAAGGACCATTGCACAACCCAGTGAAGCAGGAATGAAGCTAGATGATGAAGGCACCTGGAGACAAAGAGGTACCGACAAGCCAGTCGTGCCACAAGCACTGATACCCTGTTTACAGACGGATCCTCCTTTGTTAGTAATGGCATCCGAAAAGCAGGATGGCCGGTTACAAGCCAACACGAGATTGTAGCAAAGGATTGTCTGCATCTCACGTTAAACAAGCACACTGTGATTAAAAAGACAATATTTACTCCTATCTTTTGAAAGGACAATGCTTACAATTTTGTTTTGCCAATATGTTTTAACCATATTGTTGTATCCCTTGCTTGCGTTTTTTTTCATTCCAGGTTTTCCCTTGACCAGCCATTCCAGCTACGCTGCAGCTGAACATTCCCAAGGAGCTAAATGTTAAAACCTTCCTTTACATGATACGTGTGCCAAAGATGCCAACCTCCCCAGCTGTTGGGTATGTACTTACATTCCCACTTACTCCAAGGAAGGCATTCCCTTGAGACCCACCCCCTTTAACCCGTCTGAAATGGCTGAATGGTATATCTTCCAGAACATCTCCCGCTCACTATCCTCCCATGAGGGGCTACCACATGTGAGGGAATAACTACCTGATCAATGTAGCAGATAACATTGGAAAATGGCACTCAGCGGGTTATCCTTTGACCGCTTTCTCGGGGTGGTCCCGGCCTAGTTACAATCGGAGCCATGGCCCCCATATACAGAACGTCCAACGCCTTGACACAGAGAGGATCCACATGCTTCACTAGCAAATAATTGGGGGGGGGGGGGGGGGGCAAGAGCTAGGATACAGCAGTTGCAATCACTATTTTGATGTCAGCAACATAGTGCAATGTTTTACATCTCATGGGCAAACTGTTACTAAGCCTTGTTCTGCATTACAAACCAGCTGTCTAGCCCACTGAGCAAAACCAGCACCCTGTAAGCTAAACAAGCCCCCTGTATGAGTTACTTGCCACAGAATCTGACCTGCTCTTGTAGCCACAGTATTTATATGGCTGGCCCAGTTCAGTTTCTGGTCAATGGTAAACCCCCAGGATGTTGATTTACATAGAACATACAGTGCAGAAGGAGGCCATTCAGCCCATTGAGTCTGCACTGACCCACTGAAGTCCTTACTTCCCCCCTATCCCCATAACCCAGTAACCCCTCCGAACCTTTTTTCGTCACGAAGAGCAATTTAGCCTGGCCAATCCACCTAACACACACATCTTTGGACTGTGGGAGGAAACCGGAGCACCCGGAGGAAACCCACGCAGACACGGGGAGAACGTGCAGACTCCACACAGACAGTGACCCAGCAGGGAATCGAACCTAGGACCCTGGAGCTGTGAAACCACAGTGCTAAATCACTTGTGCTGCCCTAAAGTGTGGAAGATTCAGTGATGGTAATGCCATTGAATGTCAAGGGGAAATGGTTAGATTCTCTCTTGTTGGAGATGGTCATTGCCCGGCATTTCTGTGGCCTAAATGTTTCTTGCAGATTTTCAACCCAAACCTAAATATTGTCCAGGTATTTGGACATGAACTGCTTCATTATCTGAGGAGTCACGAATGGTGCTGAACACTGTGCAGTCATCAGCAAAAATCCCACTTCTGACCTTATGATGGAAGGGAGGTCATTGATGAAGATGGTTGGACAACACCCTGAGGAACTCCTGCAGTGATTTCCTGGGACTTTGATGATTGATTTCCAACAACCACAATCATCCAACATGTTTCCTCAAGGGTAACAGGAAGGAGTAAGAAGCCCAGAGAACCATGGATGATAACGAACTACAAAGCAGAGCCGAGCAGTATTTCCGGCAGCAGCGCACCCCTCCCCGATGAACTTAATGCATTCTATGCTCAGTTCGAGCAGGAAACCAACAATCCGCTGTCGAGTGCCCCAGCAGCCCATAATTCACCCATACCCACATCACAGCTTCTGAAGTCAGATCGGCCTTCCTGAAAGTGAACCCACGGAAGGCGATGGGCCCGGACGGGATCCCTGGTCATGCACTTAGAGCCTGCGCAGACCAACTGGCAGCGGTATTCACGGACATCTTTAACCTATCCCTACTCCACTCCGAGGTCCCCACCTGCTTCAAGAAGACCACCACCATACCGGTGCCAAAGAAGAACCAGGCAACATGCCTCAATGACTACCGCCCAGTGGCCCTGACGTGTCATAATGAAGTGCTTCAAGAGGTTGGTCATAAAGCACATCACCTCCATACTCTCAGAACGGCTTGATCCACTGAAATTCGCATACCGTCGCAACTGGTCCACAACAGACACCATTTCCCTAGCCCTACACTCATCCCCAGAGCATCTCGACAACAAGGACTCCTAAATCAGACTCCTATTTATTGACTACAGCTCCGCCTAAAACACCATAATCTCAGCCAAGCTCATATCAAAGCTCCAAAACCTAGGACTTGGCTCCTCACTCTGCAACTGGATCTTCGACTTTCTGACCCACAGACCACAATCAGTAAGAATAAACAACCTCCTCGACAACAGTGCTCAATACCGGTGCCCCGCAAGGCTGTGTACTTAGCCTCCTACTCTACTCTCTGTACACACACGACTGCGTGGCAAAATTTAGTTCCAACTCCATCCACAAGTTTGTTGACGATACGACCATAGTGGGCCGGATCTCGAATAATGACGATTCAGAAAACAGGAGGGAGATAGAGAACCTAGAGGAGTGGTGCAGCGACAACAATCTCTCCCTCAATGCTAGCAATAGTAAAGAGTTGGTCATCGACTTCAGGAAGCAAAGTACTGTACACACCCCTGTCAGCATCAACGGAGCCGAGGTGGAGATGGTTAGCAGTTTCAAATTCCTAGGGGTGCACATCACCAAAAATCTATCCTGGTCCTCTCACGTCGACGCTATCACCAAGAAAGCACAACAGCGCCTATACGTCCTCAGGAAACTAAGGAAATTCGGCATGTCCACATTAACTCTTACCAACTTTTACAGATGCACTATAGAAAGCATCCTATCTGGCTGCATCACAGCCTGGTATGGCAACTGCTCGGTCCAGGACCGCAAGAAACTTCAGAGAATTGTGAATACACCCCAGTTCATCACACGAACCTGCCTCCCATCCATTGACTCCATCTACACCTCCCGCTGCCTGGGGAAAGCGGGCAGCATGATCAAGGATCCCTCCCACCCGGCTTACTCACTTTTCCAACTTCTTCCATCGGGCAGGAGATACAGAAGTCTGAGAACACGCACGAACAGACTCAATAACAGCTTCTTCCCGCTGTTACCAGACTCCTAAACAACCCTCTTATGGACTGACCTCATTAACACTACACCCTGTATGCTTCACGCGATGCCGGTGTTATGTAGTTACACTGTGTTACTTTGTGTTGCCCTATTATGTATTTTCTTTTAATTCCTGTTCTGTTCATGTACTTAATGATCTGTTCAGCTGCCCACAGAAAAATACTTATAGTTGTACCTCGGTACACGTGACAATAAACAAATCCAAATCCAAATGATCAGAGATATTCAGGGTACGATGAGAAGGAAAAGAAGCTTTTTGAAGGTACATGGGGAGCAAATCAGCGAAGGCATTAGTGGGGTATAGAAAGTGCAGGATGGTGGCCTAGTGGTTAGCACAGCTGCCTCACGTCACTGAGGTCCCAGGTTCGATCCCGGCTCTGGGTCACTGTCCGTGTGGAGTTTGCACATTCTCCCCATGTCTGTGTGGGTTTCGCCCCCACAACCCAAAAATGTGCAGAGTAGGTGGATTGGCCAGGCGAAATTGCCCCTTAATTGGAAAAAGTAATTGGGTAATCTAAATTTATATAAAAAGAAAGTGCAGGATGGAGCTTAAGAAAGCAATTGGGAGGGCAAAGAGGGGAATGTGAGAAAGCTGTGGCTGGTAAAAGTAGAGACAATCCCAAGATATTCTATAATATATCAATGGGAAGAGGATAACCAGGGAAAGAGTAGGGCCCATTGGGGACCAAGGGTGAAATCTGTGGGTGGAGCTAGCGGACATTGGTAGGGTGTAAACGAATATTTCATATCCGTCTTCACCCAAGAGATTGAGGAGGTAGATATGGAACTCAGGGAGAGATACTGTGAGGTTCTTGATCAAATTTACACAGGGAATGACATGGAGATGTTGGCGGGCTTAAAAGTGGACAACTCTCCAGGTCCGAATGAATTGGGTCCCAGGTTGCTGTGGGAGGCGACGGAGGAGATTGCAGGGCTCCGACTAAAATTAAAAATTCCTCTGTGGCCTTGAGGGAAACGCTAGAGGACTGGAAAACAGCTAATGCGGTCCTACTTTTAAGAAAGATTGTAGAGATAAGCCAGGGAACTACAGTCCAGTGAGTCTCACATCAGTCGCAGGGAAATAATTGGCGAAAATTCTGAAGGGGGAATCTAATCTCCACTTGGAGAGACAAGGTTTGATCAGGAATAGTCAGCATGGCGTGGTCAGAGGGAGGTCATGCCTAACAAATTTGTTTGAATTTTTTTGAGAGGTGACCAGGTGTGTAGATGAGAGTGGTGGATACTGTTGAGGGAGATGGCTCACCAGGGGAAGGCAGCAACAGCCAGGTTCATGGCACCGTGGCTGGATCTGCTGCGCAGCAGGGCAGGAAGAAAAATGGCAGGGCTATAGTGATAGGGGACTCAATCGTAAGGGGACTAGACAGGCGGTTCTGTGGATGCAATCGAGACTCCAGGATGGTATGTTGCCTCCCTGGTGCAAGGGTCAAGGATGTCTCGGAGCGACTGCAGGACATTCTGGGAGGCGGGGGGGGGGGGGGGGGGGGGTGGGTGAACAGCCAGCTGTCGTGGTGCACATAGGCACCAACGATATAGGTAAAAAACGGGATGAGTTCCTACAAGCTGATTTCAGGGAGTTAGGAGTTAAACTAAAAAGTAGGACCTCAAGGTAGTAATCTCAGGATTGCTACCAGTGCCACAAGCTAGTCAGAGTGGGAATGTCAGGATAGATAGGATGAATGCGTGGCTTGAGAGATAGTGCAAGAGGGAGGGATTCAAATTCCTGGGGCATTGGGACCGGTTCTGGGGGAGGTGGGACCTGTACAAACTGGACGGTCTGCACCTGGGCAGGACTGGAACCGATGTCCTAGGGGGGGTGTTTGCTAGAGCTGTTGGGGAGGGTTTAAATTAAGGTGGCAGGGGGATGGAAACCGATGCAGGAAGTGGGAAGGTAGTAAAACTGGGACAGAAGCAAAAGGAAGTAAAGGGGAAAGTGCAAGGCAGAGAAGACATAGTCAAAAATCAAAAAGGGCGACAGTACAAGGTACAGTGACTGAGGGGAGCTCAGTGAATAGGCCCAATAATACTAAAAGGAATAAAACTGGAGATGTTAAGATTCAAAACAGAGGTAAAAAAAACAACATAAGTGTACTTTACTTGAATGCTCGTAGTATTCGGAATAAAGTAAATGAGTTGATGGCGCAAATCATCGTGAATGACAATGATTTAGTGGCCATTACTGAAACATGGTTAAAGGATGGTCACGACTGGGAGTTAAATATCCGAGGGTATCAAACTATTCTGAAGGACAGAGTGGATGGTAAGGGAGGTGGTGTTGCTCTGTTATTTAAAGATGACATCCGGGCAATAGTAAGGGATGACATCGGTGCTATGGAGGATAAGATTGAATCCATTTGGGTGGAAATCAGGAATAGTAAGGCGAAAAAGTCACTGATAGGAGTAGTCTATCGGCCACCAATTAGTAACGTTATGGTGGGGCAGGCAATAAACAAAGAAATAACTGATGCATGTAGAAATGGTACAGCAGTTATCATGGTGGATTTTAATCTACATGTCGATTGGTTTAACCAGGTCAGTCAAGGCAACCTTGAGGAGGAGTTTATAGAATGTATCCGGGATAGTTTCTGAGAACAGTATGTAATGGAACCTACGAGGGAACAAGCGATCCTAGATCTTGTCCTGTGTAATGAGACAGGATTGATTCATGATGTCATAGTTAGGGATCCTCTCGGAAGGAGCGATCACAATATGGTGGAATTTAAAATACAGATGGAGGGTGAGAAGGTAAAATCAAATACTAGTGTTTTGTGTTTAAACAAATGAAATTACAATGGGATGAGAGAAGAACTAGCTACGGTAGACTGGGAGCAAAGACTTTACGGTGGAACAGTTGAGGAACAGTGGAGAACCTTCCAAGTGATTTTTCACAGTGCTCAGCAAAGGTTTATACCAACAAAAAGGAAGGACGGTAGAAAGAGGGAAAATCGACCATGGATATCTAAGGAAATAAGGGAGAGTATCAAATTGAAGGAAAAAGCATACAAAGTGGCAAAGATTGGTGGGAGACTAGAGGACTGGGAAATCTTTAGGGGGCAACAGAAAGCTACTAAAAAAGCTATGAAGAAGAGTATGAGAGTAAACTTGCTCAGAATATAAAAACAGACAAATATATAAAACAAAAAAGAGCGGCTAAGGTAAATATTGGTCCTTTAGAGGATAAGAAGGGAGTTTTAATAATGGAAGATGAGGAAATGGCTGAGGAACTGAACAGGTTTTTTGGGTCGGTCTTCACAGTGGAAGACACAAATAACATGCCAGTGACTGATAGAAATGAGGCTATGACAGGTGAGGACCTTGAGAGGATTGTTATCAGGAAGGAGGTAGTGATGGGCAAGCTAATGGGGCTAAAGGTAGACAAGTCTCTTGGCCCTGATGGAATGCCTCACTAACGCCTTATACAATTGCAACAGGGGCTGGTTTAGCTCACAAGGCTAAATCGCTGGCTTATAAAGCAGACCAAGCAGGCCAGCAGCACGGTTCGATTCCCGTACCAGCCTCCCCGGACAGGCGCCGGAATGTGGCGACTAGGGGCTTTTCACAGTAACTTCATTGAAGCCTACTCGTGACAATAAGCGATTTTCATTTCATTGATGGAATGCACCCCAGAGTGCTAAAAGAGATGGCTAGGGAAATTGCAGATGCACTAGTGATGATTTACCAAAATTCACTAGACTGTTTAAAAAAGGAGGTAGGCAGAGAGCGGGAAATTATAGGCCAGTGAGCTTAACTTCAGTAGTAGGGAAGATGCTGGAATCTATCATCAAGGAAGAAATAGCGAGGCATCTGGATAGAAATTGTCCCATTGGACAGACGCAGCATCGGTTCATAAAGGGCAGGTCGTGCCTAACTAATTTAGTGGAATTTTTTGAGGACATTACCAGTGCAGTAGATAACAGGGAGCCAATGGATGTGGTATATCTGGATTTCCAGAAAGCCTTTGACAAGGTGCCACACAAAAGGTTGCTGCATAAGATAAAGATGCATGGCATTAAGGGTAAAGTAGTGACATGGATAGAGGATTGGTTAATTAATAGAAAGCAAAGAGTGGGGATTAATGGGTGTTTCTCTGGTTGGCAATCAGTAGCTAGTGGTGTCCCTCAGGGATCCGTGTTGGGCCCACAATTGTTCACAATTTACATCGATGATTTGGATTTGGGGACCAAGGGCAATGTGTCCAAGTTTGCAGATGACACTAAGATGAGTGGTAAAGCGAAAAGTGCAGAGGATACTGGACGTCTGCAGAGGGATTTGGATAGGTTAAGTTAATGGGCTAGTGTCTGGCAGATGGAATACAATGTTGACAAATGTGAGGTTATCCATTTTGGTAGGAATAACAGCAAACGGATTATTATTTAAACGATAAAATATTAAAACATGCCGCTGTGCAGAGAGACCTGGGTGTGCTAGTGCATGAGTCACAGAAGGTTGGTTTACAGGTGCAACAGGTGATTAAGAAGGCAAATGGAATTTTGTCCTTCATTGCTAGAGGGATGGAGTTTAAGACTAGGGAGGTTATGCTGCAATTGTATACGGTGTTAGTGAGGCCACACCTGGAGTATTGTGTTCAGTTTTGGTCTCCTTACTTGAGAAAAGACGTACTGGCACTGGAGGGTGTGCAGAGAAGATTCACTAGGTTAATCCCAGGGCTGAAGGGGTTGGATTACAAGGAGAGGTTGAGTAGACTGGGACTGTACTCGTTGGAATTTAGAAGGATGAGGGGGGATCTTATAGAAACATATAAAATTATGTGTACAAAACTTGCCTCGTACACCTCCTCTATACTTGGCCCCTTGCACCTGAAACCTATGCCCCCTCGTAATTGACCTCTGTATCCTGGGAAAAAGTCTCTGACTATCCACCCTGTCTATGCCCCTTGTAATTTGGTAGACCTCTATCAGATTGCCCCTCAACCTCCGTCATTCCAGTAATGACAATAAAGATTATTATATTATTATAAAAATTGCTATGTTCCTATGTGTGGTCCTGGTCGAGCCCAAGTGGTGTGCCAGTGAAGATCTCATGGTGATATTCAAAAGTGACACAGGGAGAGCTACTGACATCGTGGTCAGCATTTATCTTGCAAACAACGTGACCAAAAACTGGAATAATTCGTAATTTATCTTGTTGGTGTTAATGGAATCCTGCTGCCTGTACATATTCTACAATATTGACTTACATAATACTGTTACACAATTATCTGTGAAGTGTTTTGCGATATGAAAGACACTATTTAAATGTAAGTTCATTCTTTGAGTGATGGCACCAGTTGCAGAAGAAACAACTGCTATACAATGGATCACAAATAAGTGTCGGATATTCCAGTGTTGACCCCGAAACTATTCCCTAAGACTCAGTTACTTTTTTCCAAAAATAAACTTCAAGCTGCCTTTAGCAACCCGCAGCATGTTAACAAAGGCTCCAGCTAATTTCTCAGACATTTAGTACAATACACCTGAAATATATGTCGCTGATTAAAAATATCTGTGAATAAGTGTACAGAAAATTGTAGTTGTGGTTTTCAGTTCAGAATCTTCTGTAATTATTAGGCTAATAAGACAAACATAAATCATTTACACTATAACACAAAACCGCTGATCATCCTCTTGGACTTTGGTAGGGGAGGCTTAACTCTCAGCCCAAATTCTCAGGAATCACCAGTCACATTTAATCCATCTTGTTTATGTTTAGCTACTAAACCAGAAATATCATGACATTTAATAGCTCATCTAATATTAGTACCTAGATTTCAGTCACTTGTAGAATCTCAGTTACCACTTGTAACAATATATTCTCTCACTCATATTTAGAAACTTTAGCCAAAGTGGGAAAATGTAACAAATTCAGGAGTCTCCGGAATATTCTCAAAGGTTTGAAAATTTATTTAAATAATTTATTTTTATACATAAATGCTGTGGCTGCAAGAACAGGTCACATGCTGGATATTCTGAGGCAAGTGACTCGTCTTACAACTCCTCGACGCTTTTCCACAATGTACAAAGGAGTGTGGTGGAATGCTCTCCATTCCCTGAGGTAACTGCATCTCCAACAACTTAAACTCAATGCCATCCAGAAGTCCATACACCAACAGTGCACACAGACAGCAGTGTGTACAATCTCTCAGATGGCCAGGGTCGCAGCAGAAGACAAAGAAAACCCTTCAAAGACACATTGGGCTGGATTCTCCCAAAATGGGACTATGCCCCCATGCCGGCGTAAAAACGCTAGCGTTGCTCTCCCGAGTTTCATCAAAAAAAATACAAGCTGATTCACTCACCTTCAGGGGGCTAGCAGAGACCCAGAGTGCTTCAGGCAGCTTTAGCTCCGGATACGGGCCCCCGCACTTGCAGCTTCAAATCCGTGCATGCGCACAGCGGTGGCCTCCAGCGGCTGCGGCAAACGCAGTAGCGGACGCGGACTCCGAAGGCATCTGGAAGATGTAGGCCCCCACCATCGGCTGCGGGCCCGATCTCTCCCCCGGCTGCACATATGGTCGTCCCGCCCCCTCCCCCCCCCCACCCCCACGATGCTCGATCCCCCTGTCCCCCACCACGGCGGTCGCGGATTAAGTCCGCAGCCGCCACGCAAGCTTCCCGACCAGCCATAGCATGTTAATCCCCCGCCGTCGGGAACTCGGCCAGTCGGGAGTGGAGGTTCGCTGGGTGGGCCTCTGGCAATGCCCCCCCCCCCCCCACCCCACCCCCCAGCTGCGCGGAGTACTACGCGAATGCGGTGATTTTTGGGACCGGAGAATCGCTGGAACGGCGCTGGGCCCAATTTCGGAGCAAAATCGGATTCTCTGCCCCTGCGTCAAATGCGGTTTCGGCATGAGAGAATCCAGCCCACTCAATCTCTCTGTAAAGAACAGCAGCATTAATATTGATGACTGGGGGGAGCTTGCTACCAATCATTCAAAATGGCGACAACTTGTGCATCACCCTGGGTCCCAACGTCTTAATGATGAGGCAGAGCTGGAGTGGATACCGGCATCCTGTCCCGTATCCCAAAGATTCCACCAACCCACCGACATCCTGTCCCGTATCCCAAAGATTCCACCAACTCACAGACATCCTGTCCCGTATCCCAAAGATTCCACCAACTCACAGACATCCTGTCCCGTATCCCAAAGATTCCACCAACTCACCGACATCCTGTCCCGTATCCCAAAGATCTGTGGGTTGGGAATCGGGCTTGTAGTGATCTGCATATCTGTATGTACACAGGGGGTTAATGTACACATGTAACATCCATGTAATCACTAGAGGGCAGCACTAGAGACAGGTATAAATAAACTCAAGCCAAGATCCGCCTCTTCATAAGAACGGTGACTCGTGACCACAACAGTCAAAGACAGCTCATCACGGGTGTAGCTAATCATAATTATTTCTTAGAAAGACTACGTGTGTTAATCAAAATCGAGTTAAGGATCATTCTGGAAGAAGCAAGTGATAACTTGTATTGCACAAAGCAATACAACATTACTATTAGAAATAGTAATATAATCGGGCTGCTCAGCTCCATGAAGACCCGAGCAGACACTCATGACCCGTAGTTGATCATCCTTACCCCTCTGTGGTAACATGGTCCCTTTGGGACTCTTGACGGGCCTAGAGCCTATGGGGACAATGCGCGAACATAAGCCAACAGGAGTTTGGGCACGATCCTGCCGCTGGGACTTGGTGAGGGTTAGCCCGGGATGGGGTGGGGGTAGGGAAGAATCTCTCAGAATACAAAAAGTCGCCTGCAGTCGAATTCAGAGCACTCTTTGGAAAAAGTGAACTATTTTATCCAGAAGTCGAAAATTGGGGCCAATATGTCAAAAGGCTTTGATACTTTTTCACTGCCAACGAAATAACAGCAGAAGAAAAATAAAAAGTAATATCACAGTCCAAAGATGTGCAGGTTAGGTGGATTGGCCATGATAAATTGCCCTTAGTGTCCAAAATTGCCCTTGGTGTTGGGTGGGGTTACTGGGTTATGGGGATAGGGTGGAGGTGTGGGCATCGGTAGGGTGCTCTTTCCAAGTGCCGGTGCAGACTCGATGGGCTGAATGGCCTCCTTCTGCACTATAAATTCTATGATAATCACTTACTGTTTGCTGCCCACAAACATACATTGATGGCGCCAGAGCCTGGCGACTCTCTGCAAGCTCTCCCAAGCTGATCCTCTTTTTACATCTCTTACCTTTTTCTTTTCATGTGCTAAATGATACATATATCATTTATATGTTTATGGTTTAGCTCACTGGGCTAAATCGCTGGCTTTTCAAGCAGGCCAGCAGCACGGTTCAATTCCCGTACCAGCCTCCCCGGACAGGCGCCGGAATGTGGCGACTAGGGGCTTTTCACAGTAACTTCATTGAAGCCTACTCGTGACAATAAGCGATTTTCATTTTTCATTTCATTTCATATATAGATACTGTGGTGAATGTGATTCACACCGGATTATAATACATGTGTCTGTATTGTAAGTGCAGTTGCACTACCTGTCCTCCAGGGGGAGTAGCTCTGGGAATGCTCGAGTTGTATGGGGCTTCTCCCTTGGCTCTGCCCAGAACTCCTCCCCCGGAAGCTCCTGTATAAAAGCTCAGTGCCACATGGTCAGCCAGCCAGTTCACCGAACGTTCAATGGCTAACCGGCTGGCTCTGTTGTGAGTATATTAAAACCGCTATTCTAATCCTACAAGCACTTGTCCGTAGAATTGTTGGTTCCAACAATTTAATATACTCAGGAAACAGTCGAAGAAATCATGGAAGCAGCCCTCAAGCCCGGACGCCTAGAACTCGACCCAGAGGATGCAGAGGCTAAGGAAATTCTTTCCCACTGGCTGAGATGTTTTAAAGCCTACCCTGGCAGAAGCCAGCACCGCCGGAACAACGGAGGAACAAAAACTCAGCCTACTGCACGCGATGGTAAGCCACAGAATCTCCACACAGATAAATCCGGCCGGTTCTTACACCGCTGCGCTGGCAATATTGGACAAAATGTACGTTAGGCCCATTAACGAGGTTTATGCACGCCACGTGTTTACGACTCGCCATCAGCGGCCTACAGAAATGCTAACCGAGTTTGTAAGGGAATTGAACAATCTTTCCAATGACTGTAATTATCAAGCCGTTACCGCGGCGGAACATAGGGAGCTTGCTGTGCGGGACGTTTTCGTGGCGGGCCTTAGGTCTAACTATGTGCACAGTAAGAAGTCTTACAACACCAGGTTAAAGTCCAACAGGTTTGATTCAAACACGAGCTTTCGGAGCGCAGCTCCTTCCTCAGGTGAAGGAAGCCTCAGGCGCTCCGAAAGCTCGTGTTTGAATCAAACCTGTTGGACTTTAACCTGGTGTTGTAAGACTTCTTACTGTGCTCACCCCAGTCCAACTCCGGCATCTCCACATCATAACTATGCGCGCCAAAGACTGCTAGAAAAGGGGGCCCAGGAATTAGACACTACTGTGGAGGCTGCTACCACTATGGAAGTTTCCTTCCGCAGCCTCACCTCGTTTCCCGCGGACCCCGCGACCTCATCGTGGACCCCCGACCAACAGTCCCCCCAGGCCTGTGCCACACAGGCCCCCAGCTACCGCGCTGCCAAAGCCAGTTACTCTGCTGCCCCAGCCAGTTACTCTGCTGCCCCAGCCAGCTACTCGGCTGCTCCAGCCTGCCATTTCTGTGGCCAAAGCCAGCACCCACGGCAGCACTGCCCGGCCCGTAACGCGACCTGCAGCAACTGTGGGCGAAAAGGACACTATGCCAGAGTGTGTCTGGCGAAGAAAGCCCCAGCCTCTAACCCTCCCACGGCTCAAAGCACCCGTTCCCTGAATTCACAGGCCTGGGATGCAGATTCTCAGGCCCTGGGGATTTATCCACCTTCAATCCCATCAGTTTTTCCAGCACCATTTCTCTACTAATGTTGATCTCCCTCAGTTCTTCCCTCTCACTAAACTATTCATTCTCCAACATTTCTTGTATCTGATTTGTGTCCTCTTTTGTGAAGATAGAAACAAAGTATGTATTCAATTGCTCAGCCATTTCTTTGTCTCTTATTATGCATTCCCCTGTTTCTGTCTGTAGGGAGCCTACATTTCTCTTTACCAATCTCTTTCTCGTCACATATCTGTAGAAACTCTTAGTGTCAGTCTTTATGTTCCCTGTAAGCTTCCTTTCATACTGTACTTTCCCCTTCTTAATCAATCCCTTTGTTCTTCTTTGCTGAATTCTAAACTGCTCCCAATCCTCAGATCTGTTTGAGCTGTTCGCAGAAAACAACTTTTCACTGTACCTCGGTACACGTGGCAATAAACAAATCCAAACAACCTTGTGCGAAGCTTAACATCTTGGGAGCTCCATGCAAGGTTGTCCTGTGTCTCCGTTTCAGTTCACGTGGCGAGTGAGGGCCTCGAACAAGTGGTGAGGGACTGTGTGTGTGTGGGGGGGGGGTGCGGTGTAGGGCACAGGGTACCTTTGTACACCAATCCCACTATAGGAATTATATGTACGTTAATGGCCTCTTGTATGTAAGGGACCCGGGGACAGTGATGGGTGATATCATAGGGATATGGGAGAGGTTTGCTTCTTTTTCAGGATATTAGTTGAATGTTGGAAAGAGTGAATATTTTGCGGTTTGTCCCTTGAGGGGGGATCTGAGGAGAGGGGGTTGCCTTTTCACTGTGCTGGCACTAGCTTTCGCTATCTCGGGATCCAGGTGACGTGGAACTGCGTGCAGCTTCACAAGCTGAATTTCATTAGGTTGACTAGTAGGGTGAGGGTGGATTTGCAGAGGTGGGACTGCCTTCCATTGTCTCTGGCAGGCCGATGCAGCTGATTGAGATGAATATCTTGCCAACATTCATGTTCTTGTTTCAATGCCTTCCGGTCTTCCCGCCTAAAGCATTTTTACAGGGGCTGGAGCGGATTATAACGGGGTTTATACGGGCAGGGAGACCGCCTTGGATTCGGAGGGGAGTCTTTCAGAGGGAGGCGTAGGTGGGGGTCCTGCCACTGCCGAACCTGTTGTTTTACTATTAGGCAGCCAATGCAGAAATGGTGTTGGGTTGGTTCGGGGACCAGGTGCTGTCTGGGTAAGGATCATGGGGAAGGAGCAGGTCTCGGTGGAGAAGATGAATGCTAGGTAGGAGGAGGGGTTGGGTCTCATTTTGAAGGAGGGGTGGAGAGAGTATCTCCATAGGGTAAATGCTACGTCAGCCTGCACGAGATTAAGTTTGATACAACTGAAACTGGTGTTCAGGGCACATCTCTCCAAGGTCAGAATGAGTTGTTTTTTGCAAGAAATGAAATGAAAATGAAAATCGCTTATTGTCACGAGTAGGCTTCAATGAAGTTACTGTGAAAAGCCTCTAGTCGCCACATTCCGACGCCTGTCCGGGGAGGCTGGTACGGGAATCGAACCGTGCTGCTGGCCTGCTTGGTCTACTTTAAAAGCCAGCGATTTAGCCAAGTGAGCTAAACCAGCTAAACCAGAGGTCTGAGGGTAGGCGAGAGTGGTGCTCGAGAGGGCCGGTGAACCACGCACGTGTTCTGGTCCTGCTCCAAATTGGTTGGTTTTTGGGGGCCATTTTTTAAACAACATATTGGCGACTTTAAATGTGGAGTTGTGGCCCTGTCCATTAGTTGCAATATTTGGGGGTCAGGCCAGCCGGAATTGAGGACGGGGTGATGGCGGCTGCATTGCCTTTTTCTTCCTGGCTGGCTGGGGGTGGATCCTGCGGAGTTTGAGGCAGGTGGCACTGCCCAATGCTACAGCACGGGCGGGTGACTTGGGGTTAGATTCACAATGAGGGGAGAGATTAACGGGGTCTATCGCAGGTGGCATCCGTTTATATTACATTTCAGGGATCTGTTGGGCCGAGGGGGGTACGGGAGATTCTAATTGTTGGAGGGGGGGTTGTTTTTGTTTGATGTGGTTTGTTGAGGTTGTTGACACATGCTTTATTGTTTGGCTTTTACTTATGTATAAAATGTTAAAAACTCAATAAAAATATATTTTTTAAAAACCCATCTCTGGAGGCTCCGGACCTGTCCTTGGATCAATTGGTGCAGTTAGTGAGGGATCATTCCAATTCCGACCCTCCATTATTATACAGAGATACAAGTTTCAGGCAATGGTCTGAGTGAAATTATATCTGCTTTCATAGTCAGACTTTGACGGACGTCTGAACATTGTCCTCTCCGCAAATGCTGTATGACCGCTTGGTCTGTGTGATCAACAACGTAAATATTCAGAAGTTGCTGGCACGAACTAATATATGCTTGGACAAAGCGGTTGAATTGGCTCAAGTGACTGAAAGCACTGAGAAGAGGGCTTTCGAATTGCAAGACGTGCAGACCAAGGTGAACCAGTTATGGGGGAAGTGAGGGTTCCTGAAGCGGGGCAGCTGCAGAGCCAGAAAAGAAAAGCTTAGAGGTTTGTTATTGTTGTGGAGGAGTACACTCCTCAAGGAAAGATGCCGATACAAAGAATTCAGTTGTTTCAGATATTTAGTACTCATAGAGGGGACCCGACAGGAGAGCCAAAATGAGGTTTCTTCCCAAAGGAAAGTATTTACAAGTAACAGTCAGTCCCTGTCGGGATGACTCCGCAGCTCGGCTCCTTCCTGGGCCGGCCTTCCTGGTTGTGAATTAATGAGCGTGTTGATGGGCCTCCGCCATAGCTGGTGCCCCAGGAGGCTCACCAGGGGATTAATCGGATCATCCCTGTGATTCTCATGGGCTTATAAAAAGATGGAACAAGAAAGGCAATTTGCAAGTCAAGTGCAGAGGCAGAAAATCTAATTCAAGCTCCAAAAGAAACCACGGTGACTCCAGTCAACAGCTTGAGGAAGATGAAATATCAGAAATTACAGAGACATGGATTTCACAGGGGCAGGAATAGTTGTTAGATGTTCCGGGGTTTAGATGTTTTAAGAAGAATAGGGAGGGAGGTAAAAGAGGAAGGGGAGTGGCACTGTTAATTAGGGAGTGCATCAGAGCTGCAGAAAAGGAGGTAGTCAAGGAGGGTTTGTCTACTGAGTCAGTATGGGTTGAAGTCAGAAACAAGAAAGGAGCAGTCACTTTATTGGGAGTTTTCTATAGACCCCCCAATAGCAGCAGAGAGATGGAGGAACAGATTGGGCAGCAGATCTTGGAAAGGTGCATAAGTGTGGAGGAGCAGAGAGATCTTAGGGTCCACGTACATAGATCCCTCAAAGTTGCCACCCAGGATGATGGGTTGTTAAGAAGGCGTGTGTTGGCTTTCATTAACAGAGGGATTGAGTTTAAGAGCCACAAGGTTTTGCTGCAGCGTTATAAAACCCTGGTTAGACCACACTTTGAATATTGTGTCCAGTTCTGGTCCACTCATTATAGGAAAGGGCAGCACGGTGGCGCCGTGGGTTAGCCCTGCTGCCTCACAGCGCCGAGGTCCCAGGTTCGATCCCGGCTCCGGGTCACTGTCCGTGTGGAGTTTGCATATTCTCCCCATGTTTGCGTGGGTTTCGCCCCCACAACCCAAATATGTGCAGGGTAGGTGGATTGGCCATGCTAAATTGCCCCTTAATTGGAAAAAATGAATTGAGTATACTAAATTTATTTTTTTTTAAATTATAGGAAGGATGTGGATGCTTTGGAGAGGGTGCAGAGGAGATTTACCAGGATGCTTCCTGGACTGGAGGGCAGAAGAACAAAGAACAAAGAAAATTACAGCACAGGAACAGGGCCTTCGGCCCTCCCAGCCTGCACCGATCCAGATCCTTTATCTAAACCTGTCTCCTATTTTCCAAGGTCTACTTCCCTCTGTTCCCGCCCATTCATATACCTGTCTAGATGCTTCTTAAATGATGCTATCGTGCCCGCCTCTACCACCTCCGCTGGTAAAGCGTTCCAGGCACCCACCACCCTCTGCGTAAAGAACTTTCCACGCACATCTCCCTTAAACTTTCCCCCTCTCACCTTGAAATCATGACCCCTTGTAACTGACACCCCCACTCTTGGGAAAAGCTTGTTACTGTCCACCCTGTCCATACCTCTCATAATTTTGTAGACCTCAATCAGGTCCCCCCTCAACCTCCGTCTTTCCAAAGAAAACAATCCTAATCTACTCAACCTTTCTTCATAGCTAGCACCCTCCATACCAGGCAACATCCTGGTGAACCTCCTCTGCATCCTCCAAGGCATCCACATCCTTCTGGTAATGTGGCGACCAGAACTGCACGCAGTATTCCAAATGTGGCCGAACCAGAGTCCAATACAACTGTAACATGACCTGCCAACTCTTGTACTCAATACCCCGCCCGATGAAGGCAAGCATGCTGTATGCCTTCTTGACCACTCTATCAACCTGCGTTGCCACCTTCAGGGTACAATGGACCTGATATCCCAGATCTCTCTGCACATCAATTTTCCCCAAGACCCTTCCATTGACCATATAGTCCGCTCTTGAATTTGATCTTCCAAAATGCATCACCTCGCATTTGCCGGGATTGAACTCCATCTGCCCTTTCTTTGCCCAACTCTCCAATCTATCTATATTTTGTTGTATTCTCTAACAGTCCTCCTCGCTATCTGCAACTCCACCAATCTTAGTATTATCTGCAAACTTGCTAATCAGACCACCTATACCTTCCTCCAGGTCATTTATGTAGATCACAAACAACACTGGTCAGAGCACGGATCCCTGTGGAACATCACTAGTCACCCTTCTCCATTTTGAGACACTCCCTTCCACCACTACTCTCTGTCTCCTGTTGCCCAGCCAGTTCTTTATCCATCTAGCTAGTACACCCTGAACCCCATACGACTTCACTTTTTCCATCAACCTGCCATGGGAAACCTTATAAAACGCCTTACTAAAGTCCATGTATACGACATCTACAACCCTTCCCTCATCAATTAACTTTGTCACTTCCTCAAAGAATTCTATTAGGTTTGTAAGACATGACCTTCCCTGCACAAAACCATGCTGCCTATCACTGATAAGTCTATTTTCTTCCAGATCCTATCCCTCAGTATCTTCTCCAACAGTTTGCCTACCACTGACGTCAAGCTCACAGGTCTATAATTACCTGGATTATCCCTGCTACCCTTCTTAAACAAAGGGACAACATTAGCAATTCTCCAGTCCTCCGGGACCTCACCCGTGCTCAAGGATGCTGCAAAGATATCTGTTAAGGCCCCAGCTATTTCGACCCTCGCTTCCCTCAGTAACCTGGGATAGATCCCATCCGGTCCTGGGGACTTGTCCACCTTAATGTCTTTTAGAATACCCAAAACTTCCCCCTTCCGTATGACAACTTGACCAAGAGTATTTAAACATCCATCCCTAGCCTCAACATCCGTCTTGTCCCTCTCCTTTGTGAATACCGATGCAAAGTACTCATTAAGAATCTCACCCATTTCCTCTGAGTCCACGCATAAATTCCCTCTTTTGTCTTTAAGTGGGCCAATCCTTTCTCTAGTTACCCTCTTGTTCCTTACATACGAATAAAATGTTTGGGATTTTCCTTAACCCTGTTAGCCAAAGAGATTTCATGACCCCTTTTAGCCTTCTTTATTGCGCGTTTGAGATTCGTCCTACTTTCCCGATATTCCTCCAAAGCTTCATCAGTTTTGAGTTGCCTCGATCCTATGTATGCTTCCTTTTTGAGGTGACTTGATAGCTAGTCTCACAATTTCACCCATCATCCATGGTTCCCTAATCTTGCCATTTCTATCTTTCATTTTCACAGGAACATGTCTGTCCTGCACTCTAATTAACCTTTCCTTAAAAGACTTCCACATTTCAAACGTGGATTTACCCTTAAACAGCTGCTCCCAATCCACATTCCCTACCTCCTGCCGAATTTTGTTATACTCTGCCTTTCCCCAATTTAGTACTCTTCCTTTCGGACCCCTCTTGTCCTTGTCCATGAGTATTCTAAAACTTACGGAATTGTGATCGCTATTCCCAAAGTAATCACCGACTGAAACATCAACCACCTGGCCGGGATCATTCCCCAATACCAGGTCCAGAATGGCCCCTTCCCGAGTTGGACTATTTACATACTGCTCTAAAAAACTCTCCTGGCTGCTCCTTACAAACTCTGCTCCATCTATGCCTCCAACACTACACAAATCCCATTCAATGTCTTGTGAAGAAAGGTTGAGGGAGCTCGGGCTTTTCTCACTGGAGCGAAGAAGGAAGAGAGGTGACTTGATAGAGATGTCCAAGGTGATGAGAGACATGGATAGAGTGGATAGCCAGAGACTTTTCCACAGGGCGGAAGTGGCTGTCAAGAGGGGACAGGGACATAATTAGGAGGAAGGTATAGGGGAGATGTCAGAGGTCGATTCTTTACACAGAGAGTGGTGGGTGTGTGGAATGCACTGCCAGCAGTGGTGGAGTCAGAGACATTAGGGACATTAAAGCGACTCTTGGACAGGCACATAGAGAGCAGTAAATTGAAGGGGTGTAGGTTAGGTTGAACTTAGTTTAGGATAAATGATCGGCACAACATTGTGGGCCAAAGAGCCTGTATTGTGCTGTACTGTTCTATGTTCTATAATATGGTGAGATGAAATAAAACATCCACATTGAGATCACCCCGTCAATGGCAACCCATTCAAAATGGAGGGGCATCTACCACAGTAGTGGGTGATCAGATATTTAAGTACCTTCAGGGAGGGCTGCAGCCTGTGAATCTCAGCAGTACTTTGGTAACCATAGTCACCCACACTGGGGAGGCACTGAAGATACTGGGGACGGCCTCCATACCAGTATCACGCCAACAGCAGTCAGCCCAGCTGCCTTTAATCATTGTGAGGTGACAAAGGCCAAACCTCATGGGATGTGATTAGCTGAAGAAAATCAAACTGACTTGGTTTGAAATATTCAGCACTACTGACAGGGTTTTCCAGGAGATAGATTATGAGAGTAAACTTGCTCAGAATATAAAAACAGACAGTAAAAGTTTCTACAAATATATAAAACAAAAAAGAGTGGCTAAGGTAAATATTGGTCCTTTAGAGGATGAGAAGGGAGTTTTAATAATGGGAGATGAGGAAATGGCTGAGGAACTGAACAGGTTTTTTGGGTCGGTCTTCACAGTGGAAGACACAAATAACATGCCAGCGACTGATAGAAATAAGGCTATGACAGGTGAGGACCTTGAGAGGAGTGTTATCACTAAGGAGGTAGTGATGGGCAAGCTAATGGGGCTAAAGGTAGACAAGTCTCCTGGCCCTGATGGAATGCATCCCAGAGTGCTAAAAGAGATGGCTAGGGAAATTGCAGATGCACTAGTGATGATTTACCAAAATTCACTAGACTCTGGGGTGGTCCCGGTGGATTGGAAATTAGCAAACTTGGCACCACTGTTTAAAAAAGGAGGTAGGCAGAGAGCAGGAAATTATAGGCCAGTGAGCTTAACTTCGGTAGTAGGGAAGATGCTGGAATCTATCATCAAGGAAGAAATAGTGAGGCATCTGGATAGAAATTGTCCCATTGGGCAGACGCAGCATGGGTTCATAAAGGGCAGGTCGTGCCTAACTAATTTAGTGGAATTTTTTGAGGACATTACCAGTGCAGTAGATAACGGGGAGCCAATGGATGTGGTATATCTGGATTACCAGTAAGCCTTTGACAAGGTGCCACACAAAAGATTGCTGCATAAGATAAAGATGCATGGCATTAAGGGTAAAGTAGTAGCATGGATTGAGGATTGGTTAATTAATAGAAAGCAAAGAGAGGGGATTAATGGCTGTTTCTCTGGTTGGCAATTAGTAGCAAGTGGTGTCCTTCAGGGATCAGTGTTGGGCCCATAATTGTTCACAATTTACATAGATGATTTGGAGTTGTGGACCAAGGGCAATGTGTCCAAGTTTGCAGATGACACGAAGATGAGTGGTAAAGCGAAAAGTACAGAGGATACTGGAAGTCTGCAGAGGGATTTGGATAGGTTAAGTGAATGGGCTAGGGTCTGGCAGATGGAATACAATGTTGACAAATGTGAGGTTATCCATTTTGGTAGGAATAACAGCAAACGGGATTATTATTTAAACGATAAAATATTAAAGCATGCCGCTGTGCAGAGAGACCTGGGTGTGCTAGTGCATGAGTCACAGAAAGTTGGTTTACAGGTGCAACAGGTGATTAAGGCGGCAAATGGAATTTTGTCCTTCATTGCTAGAGGGATGGAGTTTAAGACTAGGGAGGTTATGTGAAATGAAATGAAAATGAAAATCGCTTATTGTCACGAGTAGGCTTCAATGAAGTTACAGTGAAAAGCCCCTAGTCGCCACATTCCGGCGCCTGTCCGGGGAGGCTGATACGGGAATCGAACCGTGCTGCTGGCCTGCTTGGTCTGCTTTAAAAGCCAGCAATTTAGCCCAGTGAGCTAAACCAGCCCCTGTTGCAATTGTATAAGGCGTTAGTGAGGCCATACCTGGAGTATTGTGTTCAGTTTTGGTCTCCTTACTTGAGAAAGGACGTACTGGCACTGGAGGGTGTGCAGAGGAGATTCACTGGGTTAATCCCAGAGCTGAAGGGGTTGGATTATGAGGAGAGGTTGAGTAGACTGGGACTGTACTCGTTGGAATTTAGAAGGATGAGGGGGGATCTTATAGAAACATTTAAAATTATGAAGGGAATAGATAGGATAGATGCGGGCAGGTTGTTTCCACTGGCGGGTGACAGCAGAACTAGGGGACATAGCCTCAAAATAAGGGGAAGTAGATTTAGGACTGAGTTTAGGAGGAACTTCTTCACCCAAAGGGTTGTGGATCTATCGAATTCCTTGCCCAGTTAAGCAGTTGAGGCTCCTTCATTAAATGTTTTTAAGGTAAAGATAGATAGTTTTTTGAAGAATAAAGGGATTAAGGGTTATGGTGTTCGGGCCGGAAAGTGGAGCTGAGTCCACAAAAGATCAGCCATGATCTCATTGAATGGCGGAGCAGGCTCGAGGGGCCAGATGGCCTACTCCTGCTCCTAGTTCTTATGTTCTTATGTTCTTATAAGATAAAGATGCATGGCATTACGGGTAAAGTAGTAGCATGGATAGAGGATTGGTTAATTAATAGAAAGCAAAGAGTGGGGATTAATGGGTGTTTCTCTGGTTGGCAATTAGTAGCTAGTGGTGTCCCTCAGGGATCCATGTTGGGCCCACAATTGTTCACAATTTACATAGATGATTTGGAGTTGGGGACCAAGGGCAATGTGTCCAAGTTTGCAGATGACACTAAGATGAGTGGTAAAGCGAAAAGTGCAGAGGATACTAGAAGTCTGCAGAGGGATTTGGATAGGTTAAGTGAATGGGCTAGTGTCTGGCAGATGGAATACAATGTTGACAAATGTGAGGTTATCCATTTTGGTAGGAATAACAGCAAATGGGATTATTATTTAAACGATAAAATATTAAAGCATGCCGCTGTGCAGAGAGACCTGGGTGTGCTAGTGCATGAGTCACAGAAAGTTGGTTTACAGGTTCAACAGGTGTTTAAGAAGGCAAATGGAATTTTGTCCTTCATTGCTAGATGGATGGAGTTTAAGACTAGGGAGGTCATGCTGCAATTGTATAAGGTGTTAGTGAGGCCACACCTGGAGTATTGTGTTCAGTTTTGGTCTCCTTACTTGAGAAAGGACGTACTGACACTGGAGGGTGTGCAGAGGAGATTCACGAGGTAAATCCCAGAGTTGAAGGGGTTGAATTACGAGGAGAGGTTGAGTAGACTGGGACTGTACTCGTTGGAATTTAGAAGGATGAGGGGGGATCTTATAGAAACATATAAAATTATGAAGGGAATAGATAGGATAGATGCGGGCAGGTTGTTTCCACTGGCGGGTGACAGCAGAACTAGGGGGCATAGCCTCAAAATAAGGGGAAGGAGATTTAGGACTGAGTTTAGGAGGAAATTCTTTATCCAAAGGGTTGTGAATCTATGGAATTCCTTGCCCAGTGAAGCAGTAGAGGCTCCTTCATTAAATGTTTTTAAGATAGAGATAGATAGTTTTTTGAAGAATAAAGGGATTAAGGGTTATGGTGTTCGGGTCGGAAAGTGGAGCCGAGTCCACAAAAGATCAGCCATGATCTAATTGAATGGTGGTGGAGCAGGCTCGAGGGGCCAGATGGCCTACTCCTGCTCCTAGTTCTTATGTTCTTCAAGAAAGAGTTAGGATGCATCAAAGGAGTGAAAGCAAAGATCCATGTAGAGCCGGAAGCAACACCAAAAATTGTTTCTTGCCAGAAAATAGAGGTGGAGTTGAAGCGTCTGGAAGAATGGGGGTAATTACTCCAGTACAGTTTTCAGAATGGGCAACACCCATCGTTCCAGTGTTGAAGTTGAACCGCACAGTCCAACTGTGGTGATTATAAGATGACGGTGAACAGGGCGAGTAAAGTAGATAAATATCCTATACCTAGGATAGAAGATTTGTATGCTAAGTTAACTGGAAGTCTTAAATACACCAAGTTAGATTTAAGCCATGTGTACCAGCAGCTTGAGCTAGAAGAGTCAAGAAACACCATTACTCACGGGTATACGGGTTACGTGGGTTTGAGTAGGGTGATCATTGCTCGGCACAACATCGAGGGCCGAAGGGCCTGTTCTGTGCTGTACTGTTCTATGTTCTATGTTCATGACTAAACTAACCATACGTCGGCTTGCGCGATATTCCATTGCACAATGGAGAGACTATTGCTTAGAATTCCGATGGCTGTCGTGTACCTGGACAATGTCCCAATGACGGGGTAACACCAGAGAAGCACAAAGCAAATTTGGAAGAAGAATAAAGAGGTTTAAAGAAGCCAGTATTCGGTTAAATTGGAAAAAGTGAACATTTCAAGGTGATGAAATTATGTATTTAGGTTTTGGAGTTATTGCAAAGGGATTACACCCACTTGAAGATAAAATAATGGCAATCAAAGGAGTTCCAGAACCAAAACATGCAGCGGAATTTCAGACATTTCGAAGGATAGTCAATTATTACAGCCACATTTTGCACAACCTTTTGACCTTTTTGGCCCCCGTGCATGAACTTCTAAAAAAGCACCAGCGATGGAAATGGGAGGTGGCCCAGAGGACGTCTTTTGATCGGGTCAAACAGGCCTTGCAGTCATTGATTTTATTGGTCCATTTCAACCTGGATAAACCCATCGTGTTTATTTGCCATGCATCTCTGTATGGCATTGGTGCGGTACACTCACAGAAACTGGAAAACGTGTGGAAAGGTCTGTTGCCTTCGCATCCTGAACACTGATGCTGAAAGGAAACATTCCCTGGTCAACAAAGAATGTCCGGCCGTCATTTAACAAAATTTCATTACTACCTTTACTGTTAACTTTTTACCTTCATCTCGGACCACAAATCATCACTCAAAATCTTTTGTGAAGAAAGGCCCGTCCCAATCTATAGCTTGAGCCTGTGTGCAAAGCTGGTCACTGCTCTTGGCGGCATATTTGCAAACCTTTCAGCATAGACGGGGAACCCAGATATCAAATGTGGATGTTTTGAGCAGGCTTCCGTTGCCACAAGCAATATCCGAACCTCCCGCTTCGCAGGAGATCGCCACGGATTTAAATTTTCTTGATTCCTTACCTATTTCATCCAGCCACATGAAAGTGTGGACCAACAGAAACTCTGTGTTGTCAAGAATCAAGAGAATGGTTCTTAAGTAGTGGCATTTCGAGAAGCTGCAACAGAATAGGCCCTATCTGCAGTGTAGAGATGAAATTACAGGGCGGCACGGTAGTACAGTGGTTAGCACTGTGGCTTCACAGCACCAGGGTCCCAGGTTCGATTCCCAGCTTGGGTCACTGTTTGTGCGGAGTCTGCACATTCTCCCTGTGCGTGGGTTTCCTCTGGATGCTCTGGTTTCCTCCCACAAATCTTGAAAGACGTGCTGTTCGGTGAATTGGACATTTTAAATTCTCCCTCAGTGTACCTGAACAGGTGCCGAAGTGTGGCGACTAGGGGCTTTTCATAGTAACTTCATTGCAGTGTTAATGTAAGCCTATTTATGACAATAATAAAGGTTATTATTATTACTTGTGTGGACGGGGTCCCCCAGTGGCATTACAGAGTAATATTGCCACCCCAGAGCTACAGCCTCCTCTCCAAGAACCGTACAGTAGACACTCGGGGCAATCTAATATAAAGGTACCAGCCAGGCCTTACATATGGTGGCCGAGGATTTACAAGGACATCGAAAGTATGGTCAATCGGTGCGACCATCGTCAATCTCAACACAACCTCTGCCTGCAACATGTTTGCACCGGTGCAAGTGACCAGGGAGTCCGTGGATGAGTCTCCACATCGACCTTGCGGGTCCCTTTTTGGGTATGGAGTTTTTGATTGTCATAGACACCCACTGGATGTCCAGCCTATGCATTCGACCACCGCAGCAGCACTGTGGGTGTGCCTACACCACATGGACTGCAGCGGTTCAAGAAGGCAGCTCACCACCACCTTCTCTACGGCAATTAGGGATGGGCAATAAATACTTGCTCACCAACGAGATCCACTATCCAAGAATGAATAATAAAAACCACAAGCTAGTAAAGCACCTGAGCGAATATACTTTCTCATTTCCCCATAATTAGGGTTTTGATTTATTTTGGATAAATTCTACTGAACGTTTCAATAACTTGTATTAGTGCTATCACCTTTCATTTATAAAATACAGCAGCTACAATCAGCACCTTACAGTTAATGGTGTCAATTCTTTTGGTAAGCAGATGTGGGATGGCACTTGCCTGAATAGAAACAGCAGCAGATCTGGCAACAAAACAGTTCTTGCATTTCAAAATTTTCATTTTTTTTTCAAATAATTGAGGGTAAAAGGAAGATAAAAGGCTTGCATTTCTATACGATCTTCCACAACCTCCGGACATTGAAACGCAATTTAAATCCAATTAACCACATTTAAAGTGTGGTCACTGCTGTAGTGTGCACAGCAAAATCCACAAACAGTAAAGGGGTAACTGACCAGTGATGGAACCATCAATTCACCAGACACGTGTTTCCGATATGAATCTAGGCTTTAATCGACTTACTACAGAGCCAGCCTGTAATCCGTTGATGAACTCTCAGTGAACTGCAGGCTGACTCTGGACAAGGGTATTTAAACAGCAGCACTAGGGGGAGGAGTCTTGGGCAGAGCCAAGGGTGGAGCCCTGTACAAGCTCCTGAGCATTCCCAGAGCTACTCCCCCTAGTGGTCGGATAACGCTATTGCGCTTACAAAGACATAGTGTGAATTATCATGTTACATTCACCACATTCACCCCCTGCAAAAAAATCAAGTCCGGCGGGGGTGGTGGTCTACAACGTCAGTCTGTCCAGTGGTCGAATTGTCCGCTGTGATCTGCGGAGCACCGGGGTTGCAGCCTCTTGCGGTGGCTGGATGGGTGTTGTGTGCTGGGGTACGATGGCGGACTCCAGGGAGGTTTGTATCTGAGCTTCATACTCTCCTGGTTCGACCGGGGACTGGGGGCGCTGGGGGCTGGCCAGCGCGGGGGAGCGGAACTGGTGGAGCGAGCTCGCGGGCTCGGGAGCGCGAGGGGGCGGCAGCATGGGGTGTAGGGTGAGAGGTCCTTCTGTGGGGGTAGAGGGGGCGCTGGATCCGGCGGGTGCCAGATCCCGGAGGGATACTGTGTCCTGACGGCTGTCAGGGAACTCGACGAATGCGTACTGGGAGTTGGAGTGGAGCAGGCGCACCTTTTCAACAAGGGGGTCGGTTTTGTGCGCCCTGACGTGTTTCCTCAGAAGTACGGGGCCCGGCGTCCTCAGCCATGCCGGAAGTGAGACCCCCGTGGTAGTGCCCCTGGAAAAAATGAAGAGCCTCTCGTGAGGGGTCTGATTGGTCGCTGTGCACAAAAGGGACCTAATAGCGTGAAGCGCGTCTGGGAGCACTTCCTGCCACTGGGAGACTTGGAGCTTTCTAGACCGGAGGGTCAGTAGGACGGTCTTCCAGACCGTCGCGTTCTCCCTTTCCATCTGCCCGTTCCCCCTGGGGTTGTAGCTGGTAGTCCTGCTCGAGGCAATGCCCTTGTCGAGCAGGTACTGACGCAGCTCGTCGCTCATGAAGGACGAACCCCGGTCGCTGTGTACGTAGCTGGGGAAACCGAACAGGGTGAAGATGCTATGCAGGGCCCTAATGACTGTGTGGGAGGTCATGTCGGGGAACGGGATAGCGAATGGGAAACGGGAGAACTCGTCTACGACGTTCAAAACGTAAATGTTCTTATTGGTTGAGGGGAGTGGCCCTTTGAAATCAATCGCGAGGCGTTCAAAGGGCCTAGAAGCCTTGACCAGGTGGGCCCTGTCTGGTCTATAGAAGTTCGGTTTGCACTCTGCACAGATCGGGCAGTCCCTGGTGACCGCTTTTACCTCCTCGTTGGAGAAAGGCAGGTTTCGGGCCCTGATGTTGTGGGCGAGCCGGGTGACCCCCGGGTGGCAGAGGTCATTGTGGATGACTTTCAATCGGTCAATCTGCGCGCTGGCGCATGTCCTGCGGGATAGGGCATCTGGAGGCTCGCTGAGCTTCCCAGGTCGATACTTAATGTCGTAATTGTAGGTGGAGAGTTCGATCCTCCACCTCAGAATTTTGTCGTTTTTAATTTTGCCCCTTTGCGAGTTGTCGAACATGAAGGCAACCGATCTTTGGTCGGTGATGAGGGTGAACCTCCTACCTGCGAGGTAGTGCCTCCAGTAACGGATAGCCTCCACAATGGCTTGTGCTTCTTTCTCGACTAAGGAGTGTCGGAGTTCTGAAGCGGATAGGGTACGGGAGAAAATGCGACTGGTCTCCCTGCCTGATTTAAAGTGGCTGCTAGAGCTACCTCTGAGGCGTCGCTCTCTACCTGAAATGGAGTGGATTCATCCACCGCCCGCATGACCGCTTTGGCGATGTCCTCCTTGATGCAGTTGAAGGCCTGGCCTGCATCGGCTGACAGGGGAAATCGTGTGGCCTTAAAGAGTGGGCGGGCTTTGTCCGCATATTGAGGGACCCACAGGGCGTAGTAGGAAAAGAAACCCAAGCACCGTTTGAGGGCCTTGAAGCAATGGGGGAGGGGGAGTTCTAAGAGGGGGCGCATGTGGTCCGGGTCTGGGCCCAGGACTCCGTTTTCCACGACATAGAACATAGAACATAGAACAGTACAGCACAGAACAGGCCCTGCGGCCCTCAATGTTGTGCCGAGCCATGATCACCCTACTCAAACCCACGTATCCACCCTATACCCGTAACCCAACAACCCCCCCCCCCTAACCTTACCTTTTAGGACACTATGGGCAATTTATCATGGCCAATCCACCTGACCTGCACATCTTTGGACTGTGGGAGGAAACCGGAGCACCCGGAGGAAACCCACGCACACACGGGGAGGACGTGCAGACTCCACACAGACAGTGACCCAACCGGGAATCGAACCTGGGACCCTGGAGCTGTGAAGCATTTATGCTAACCACCATGCTACCCTGCTGCCCATAGCCGAGGATGGCTAGTCTGGTTGTGCGGAAAACGCATTTCTCCTTGTTACACGTGAAATTCAGTTTCTGTGCCGTCTGGAGATAACGGTGGAGGTTGGCGTCGTGGTCTTGCTGGTCATAGCCGCAGATGGTGACATTGTCCAAGTACGGGAACGTGGCCCGCAGCCCGCACTGGTCCACCATTCGATCCATTGCTCGTTGGAACACCGAGACCCCATTAGTGACGCCGAAAGGGACCCGGAGGAAATGGAAGAAGCGGCCATCAGCCTCGAATGCCGTGTAGTGGCGGTCCTCCGGGCGGATTGGGAGCTGGTGGTATGCAGACTTCAGATCCACCGTGGAAAAGAGCCGGTACTGGGCGATCTGGTTTACCATGTCTGCAATCCTGGGGAGGGGATACACGTCGAGGAGCGTAAATCTATTTATAGTCTGACTATCGTCGAAAACCATGCGGAATTTTTCCCCGGTCTTAACGACCACCATCTGAGCTCTCCAGGGACTATTGCTGGCCTCTATAACCGCCTCACTGAGTAGCCTTCGGACCTCTGCTCTGCTAAATACCCTATCCTGCAGGCTATACCGCCTGCTACGAGTGGCTACGGGTTTACACTCCTTTGTGAGATTGGCGAAGAGAGGAGGGGGGGGATTCGCAGCGTAGCGAGGCTGCAGATAGTGAGTGGGGGTAGGGGCCCGCCGAAGCTGAGGTTGAGGCTCGAGGTTACATTGAAAGTCTAGGCCTAATAAGAGTGGCGCGCAGAGGTCTGGCAAAACGTAGAGTTTGAATTTTGAGTAGCTAGCGCCTCGGATTGTGAGTGTCGCGGCGGTGTGCCCCTGGATCTGGACCGAATGGGAGCCTGAAGCGAGCGAGATAGTTTGCTGCACGGGGAAAACGGGGAGCGAACAGCGTCTTACCAGGTCTGGATGTATGAACATAAGAACATAAGAACATAAGAACTAGGAGCAGGAGTAGGCCATCTGGCCCCTCGAGCCTGCTCCGCCATTCAATGAGATCATGGCTGATCTTTTCTGGACTCAGCCCCACTTTCCGGCCCGAACACCATAACCCTTAATCCCTTTATTCTTCAAAAAACTATCTATCTTTACCTTAAAAACATGTAATGAAGGAGCCTCAACTGCTTCACTGGGCAAGGAATTCCATAGATTCACAACCCTTTGGGTGAAGAAGTTCCTCTTAAACTCAGTCCTAAATCTACTTCCCCTTATTTTGAGGCTATGTCCCCTAGTTCTGCTTTCACCCGCCAGTGGAAACAACCTGCCCGCATCTATCCTATCTATTCCCTTCATAATTTTAAATGTTTCTATAAGATCCCCCCTCATCCTTCTAAATTCCAACGAGTACAGTCCCAGTCTACTCAACCTCTCCTCATAATCCAACCCCTTCAACTCTGGGATTAACCTAGTGAATCTCCTCTGCACACCCTCCAGCGCCAGTACGTCCTTTCTCAAGTAAGGAGACCAAAACTGAACACAATACTCCAGGTGTGGCCTCACTAACACCTTATACAATTGCAACATAACCTCCCAAGTCCTAAACTCCATCCCTCTAGCAATGAAGGACAAAATTCCATTTTCCTTCTTAATCACATGTTGCACCTGTAAACCAACATTCTGTGACTCATTCACTAGCAAACCCAGGTCTCTCTGCACAGCAGCATGCTTTAATATTTTATCGTTTAAATAATAATCCCGTTTGCTGTTATTCCTACCAAAATGGATAACCTCACATTTGTCATGATGTGGAGATGCCGGCGTTGGACTGGGGTGAGCACAGTAAGAAGTCTTACAACACCAGGTTAAAGTCCAACAGGTTTGTTTCAAACACGAGCTTTCGGAGCACGGCTCCTTCACCTGAAGAAGGAGCCGTGCTCCGAAAGCTCGTGTTTGAAACAAACCTGTTGGACTTTAACCTGGTGTTGTAAGACTTCTTACTGTGCTCACATTTGTCAACATTGTATTCCATCCGCCAGACCCTAGCCCATTCACTTAACCTATCCAAATCCCTCTGCAGACTTCCAGTATCCTCTGCACTTTTCGCTTTACCACTCATCTTAGTACCATCTGCAAACATGGACACATTGCCCTTGGTCCCCAACTCCAAATCATCTATGTAAATTGTGAACAATTGTGGGCCCATCATGGATCCCTGAGGGACACCACTAGCTACTGATTGCCAACCAGAGAAACACCCATTAATCCCCACTCTTTGCTTTCTATTAATTAACCAATCCTCTATCCATGCTACTACTTTACCCTTAATGCAATGCATCTTTATCTTATGCAGCAACCTTTTGTGTGGCACCTTGTCAAAGGCTTTCTGGAAATCCAGATATACCACATCCATTGGCTCCCTGTTATCTACTGCACTGGTAATGTCCTCAAAAAATTCCACTAAATTAGTTAGGCACGACCTGCCCTTTATGAACCCATGCTGCGTCTGCCCAATGGGACAATTTCTATCCAGTTGCCTCGCTATTTCTTCCTTGATGATAGATTCCAGCATCTTCCCTACTACCGAAGTTAAGCTCACTGGCCTATAATTTCCTGCTTTCTGCCTACCTCCTTTTTTAAACAGTGGTGTCACGTTTGCTAATTTCCAATCCACTGGGACCACCCCAGAGTCTAGTGAATTTCAGTAAATTATCACTAGTGCATCTGCAATTTCCCTAGCCATCTCTTTTAGCACTCTGGGATGCATTCCATCAGGGCCAGGAGACTTGTCTACCTTTAGCCCCATTAGCTTGCCCATCACTACCTCCTTAGTGATAACAATCCTCTCAAGGTCCTCACCTGTCATAGCCTCATTTCTATCAGTCGCTGGCATGTAATTTGTGTCTTCCACTGTGATGACCGACCCAAAAAACCTGTTCAGTTCCTCAGCCATTTTCTCATTTCCCATTATTAAAACTCCCTTCTCATCCTCTAAAGGACCAATATTTACCTTAGCCACTCTTTTTTGTTTTATATATTTGTAAAAACTTTTACTGTCTGTTTTTATATTCTGAGCAAGTTTACTCTCATACTCTATCTTACTCTTCTTTATAGCTTTTTTAGTAGCTTTCTGTTGCCCCCTAAAGATTTCCCAGTTCTCTAATCTCCCAGCAATCTTTGCCACTCTATATACTTTTTCCTTCAATTTGATACTCCCCCTTATTTCCTTAGATATCCATGGTCGATTTTCCCTCTTTCTACCGTCCTTCCTTTCTGTTGGTATAAACCTTTGCTGAGCACTGTGAAAAATCACTTGGAAGGTTCTCCACTGTTCCTCAACTGTTCCACCATAAAGTCTTTGCTCCCAGTCTACCTTAGCTAGTTCTTCTCTCATCCCCTTGTAATCTCCTTTGTTTAAACACAAAACACTAGTATTTGATTTTACTTTCTCACCCTCCATCTGTATTTTAAATTCTACCATATTGTGATCGCTCCTTCCGAGAGGATCCCTAACTATGACATCATGAATCAATCCTGTCTCATTACACAGGACAAGATCTAGGACCGCTTGTTCCCTCGTAGGTTCCATTACATACTGTTCTAAGAAACTATCCCGGATACATTCTATAAACTCCTCCTCAAGGTTGCCTTGACCGACCTGGTTAAACCAATCGACATGTAGATTAAAATCCCCCATGATAACTGCTGTACCATTTCTACATGCATCAGTTATTTCTTTGTTTACTGCCTGCCCCACCATAACGTTACTAATTGGTGGCCGATAGACTACTCCTATCAGTTACTTTTTCGCCTTACTATTCCTGATTTCCACCCAAACCTCCTCGCTCTGCTGCTGAGGGCGAGTGAGGAGGGAAAACAGAGGGGGGGCTGGTGGTAGCAGGGGGTGACCAGCAGAGTGGCTGGGCACGGGCCGCCATTGCCACGGTCAGCAAGGCAGCCATCGGCACACTCCAGGCTGCCCACCGTCTCCCACAAATATGCAGAGCGCCATCAGTGAATCTGCCCCGCCCCCCTCCCCCAGGAACCCCCAGACCCCAGCCGACACATCAACGGGATGTGCATTGTCCAGTGCAGCCAGTGGCCCACCAGGTGCTGCCAACTCTCAGTGTGCCCATCTGAGGGGGAGCCTGGGGTGGGGTAGGGAGGGGGTGTAGAGGACCACCCCAAACGGCGGATGCATGGGCTGAGGGCCTTGCCACCCTCCCTTGGATTGTCCAACCTCCTCGTCCTCCCCCCACAGGACGGATGCCCCACCAGTGGCAGCATCAGCCAGGAACCCCAAGGAATACCATCCGCACCAAGCCCCACCTGCCCACTGCGCCCCCACTCCCATCGACCCTACAGTGATCCCAAAGAATGCCCACCCCCCTCACCCAGCCCTGCTCTCAGCCCCTGCCTGCAACCAGGCATGAAACCGGTCAGTGGCATGCCGTGTCCCCCCAGCATCTCAGTGGCACCCAGCTGGTGGGGTAGCACGCGGCCCACCCAAGGAGGGGGACACACAGTAGACTCCACAGCAGGGCACAGGACAGGGATTGCAGAGCGTAACCCTGGGGGGGGGGGGGGGGGGGGGGGAGTGCCCACCCCCCTAATGATAGGCACCGGCAGGGACGCGCTGCGCAGGGAAGAGAGTGTCGGGGGGAACAGCTAGGGTGTGGGGCAAGGGCTGCAATGCAGGCCATGGCCACTGTGTAGTCCATTGGACCTGGTTAAGCACTGGGGTATTCACCATGCTCACATGCCTACCCTAACCCCCTGCAGAGAATGGATTTTGGTGCACAGCCGGGTGTGGTTGGCATCTGCCTGGCTGCCGCAGCCCACCGTGGATGCATAGAGGCTGCTTGGGGAGGCCCTGCAGAACAGTAGCCTTCCCCAGAGGAGCAGGAGCCATCTGGTGATGATGGGAAGCCGGTCGCCCAACAGGCAGGCCGAGGAGGAGGCGGGAAGGGGGAGTCGGGATCAGACCCCGTGTACACCAGCAATGTCTGCCATACAGCACCTACCAGACCAAGCATATAGCCAAAGACTGCGGCTGAGCAGGGAGACCATGCGACATCTCTGCCAGATGTTGGTGCATCTGGAACCGTGGGAGTATGGGGGAGTACACCCTCTTTCGGTGGCCGTCAAGATGACGTTGCCCTGAACTTATTTGCCACAGGGCCCTTCCAGGTTCTGAGTGGGGAAATGTTTGGGATAGCTCCAGGAACTCCGAGCACAGGTACAGAAGTGAAAGTGACCTGCGTATCCTGCCCCGTGACCCGGGACCCCTTCAGCAGCCGTCTGGATGTGCCCAGCAGTCATCCGGGTGTCACTGGTGGAGTGGTGCCAGCCTGCTCTGCCCGCTGCCAATAGGATGTGCCAGGGACAGGTGGGGGGGATACAGAGGAGCTGTGGTGTTCCGGCAACTCCACTGCGGGAGTCACCGGGCCCCATCACCTCCTCCCCCTCGGGGTGCCCGATGGCCCCCAGGTTACTGTTTAGGACGGGCGCGCAGCCAGACCGAGCTCCAAGGGCTCTGCTAGTCCTGGAGGCCCGCTCTCATCTCAGCTCCATGTTCAGCAGGTCGCCGCCCTTGGGGGGTCCCTAGCTCCACCTGCTGCATGTGTGCGGTGCGCACCAGATAATGTCCCAGAAGCCTCTTCACTACAATGCCCAACCGAGGTGAATTCTTTGGGATGGTGGAGGATGCTGGTGTCGTCCCCGGAATGTTCTCTGTGGTGTCGCGGAATTGCAGCGGAGCGTGTGGGATCCGGATGCTTCTGCCCCGTTGCCCGGTGTTCACGGGGCTGCGGCTGGAGGTGGGGACGTCAGCCTGTTCCTCATCGTCTGGTGCCGATCCTGCACAAGACAAGATGTGGTGGGTAACTCGCGTCTGGGGGTTGGGGGTGACCCGCGTGTGGGGGTGGTGGGTCACTCGCGTGTGGGGGTTGGGGGTGACCTGCGTGTGGGGGTGGCGGGGCACTCGCGTGTGGGGGTGGTGGGTCACTCGCGTGTGGGGGTGGTGGGTCACTCGCGTGTGGGGGTGGTGGGTCACTCGCGTGTGGGGGTGGCGGGGCACTCGCGTGTGGGGGTGGTGGGTCACTCGCGTGTGGGGGTTGGGGGTCACTCGCGTGTGGGGGTGGTGGATCACTCGCGTGTGGGGGTGCTGGTGACACACGTGCCACAGGAACATCGCTATGCTTTGGTGGCTCACTTGGCTGTCTCGTGCCAATGTCCGCCTCAGTGGCTGCCTGCTCACTCACTCCGCCAATGAGCTTCAACACCCTCTGCTCTGGGACAGTGAGGGGCCGCAGGTCCCGCAGGACCCATCCATTCTTCTCCCACTCCAGGCGGTTGTGGGCCACCTTCAACTGGCGGAGGGGGGCAGATAATGCACAGTGTAAGACACTGCGGGCAGCCCAGGGGGTCCGCAAATGATTGCTTATGTGTGTAGGGCCCCTGGCCATGGCGGGCAAGTTGGTGCGGGAATGGGTCAGGAATGGTGCCAGGGGCACGGAGCTGATGACTCACCATGTCTCGCCAGTGGTTTGCCCATCCTAACCCAGCACTGCCTACCGGGTTGCCTCGGGGGAGCGGTGTCAGGAGCACGGAGCTGGCGACTCTGGCCACCCTGAGGAGGACGTGCAGCCTTTACTGGAACTGCTGCTGGTACATGCAGTGGGGCCCACTGCGTTCATGGCCTCTGCCACCTGCACCCAAGCCTGGCTGACGTCGGTGGCTGGCAGCCGCCTTCCCAACCCAAACAGGGTGGCCTGCCTTTCTTCCATGGCATCCAGCAATATCTCCAGCTATACATCTGTGAATTGCGGGGCCGTGTGGGGAGCAGAGTGCTGATAGGCAGCTTCAGATTGTCAGGCTCTTGAACTCCAATCCCAACCCCGGTGACTCCGAGGCCGGTGTGCGTTGGAATTGCACGAGCTCTACATGGCGCTCCAGCTGGACCATTAGCGTGTGGAAAATTTCTCAAGAACTGGCGCCACGGGACCACGGATCACCATCAGATCATAAAACATCCGAGCACAATCAGACCATTCAGCCATTTGAGTCTGTCTTTCAGTCCCGGAGTCGGCGAGTCCAACCCAGCATCTCTGACAGTGCAGCAATCCCTCAGTACTGACCCTCTGACAGTGCGGCACTCCCCCAGTACTGACCCTCTGACAGTGCAGCAATCCCTCAGTACTGACCCTCTGACAGTGCAGCACTCCCTCAGTACTGACCCTCTGACAGTGCGGCACTCCCTCAGTACTGACCCTCTGACAGTGCAGCACTCCCTCAGTACTGACCCTCTGATAGTGCGGCACTCCCTCAGTACTGACCCTCTGACAGTGCAGCAATCCCTCAGTACTGACCCTCTGACAGTGCGGCACTCCCTCAGTACTGACCCTCTGACAGTGAGGCACTCCCTCAGTACTGACCCTCTGACAGTGCAGCACTCCCTCAGTACTGACCCTCTGACAGTGCAGCACTCCCTCAGTACTGACCCTCTGACAGTGCAGCACTCCCTCAGTACTGTCCCTCTGACAGTGCAGCACTCCCTCAGTACTGACCCTCTGACAGTGCGGCACTCCCTTTGTACTGACCCTCTGACAGTGCGGCACTTCCTCAGTACTGACCCTCTGACAGTGCAGCACTCCCTCAGTACTGTCCCTCTGACAGTGCAGCACTCCCTCAGTACTGACCCTCTGACAGTGCGGCACTCCCTTTGTACTGACCCTCTGAAGTGCAGCATTCCCTCAGCACTGACCCTCTGACAGTGCAGCACTCCCTCAGAACTGACCCTCTGACAGTGCAGCACTCCCTCAGTACTGACCCTCAGACAGTGAGGCACACCCTCAGTACTGACCCTCAGACAGTGCGGCACTCCCTCAGTACTGACCCTCTGACAGTGCGGCACTCCCTCAGTACTGACCCTCTGACAGTGCGGCACTCCCTCAGTACTGACCCTCTGACAGTGCAGCACTCCCTCAGAACTGACCCTCTGACAGGGCAGCACTCCCTCAGTACTGACCCTCTGACAGTGCAGCACTCCCTCAGTACTGGCATTCTGACAGTGCAGCACTCCCTCGGTACTGACCCTCTGACAGTGCAGCACTCCCTCAGTACTGACCCTCTGACAGTGCGGCACTCCCTTTGTACTGACCCTCTGACAGTGCGGCACTCCCTCAGTACTGACCCTCTGACAGTGCAGCACTCCCTCAGTACTGTCCCTCTGACAGTGCAGCACTCCCTCAGTACTGACCCTCTGACAGTGCGGCACTCCCTTTGTACTGACCCTCTGACAGTGCGGCACTCCCTCAGTACTGACCCTCTGACAGTGCAGCACTCCCTCTACTGACCCTCTGACAGTGCAGCACTCCCTCAGTAAGGACCCTCTGACAGTGCAGCACTCCCTCAGTACTGACCCTCAGACAGTGAGGCACACCCTCAGTACTGACCCTCTGACAGTGCGGCACTCCCTCAGTACTGACCCTCAGACAGTGCGGCACTCCCTCAGTACTGACCCTCTGACAGTGCGGCACTCCCTCAGTACTGACCCTCTGACAGTGCGGCACTCCCTCAGTACTGACCCTCTGACAGTGCAGCACTCCCTCAGAACTGACCCTCTGACAGGGCAGAACTCCCTCAGTACTGACCCTCTGACAGTGCAGCACTCCCTCAGTACTGGCATTCTGACAGTGCAGCACTCCCTCGGTACTGACCCTCTGACAGTGCAGCACTCCCTCAGTACTGATCCTCTGACAGTGCGGCACTCCCCCAGGACTGACCCTCTGACAGTGCGGCACTCCCTCAGCACTGACCCTCTGACAGTGCAGCACTCCCTCAGTATTGACCCTCTGACAGTGCAGCACTCTCTCAGCACCGACCCTCTGACAGTGCAGCACTCCCTCAGTACTGACCCTTTGACAGTGCAGCACTCCCTCAGTACTGAACCTCTGACAGTGCAGCACTCCCTCAGTACTGAACCTCTGACAGTGCAGCACTCCCTCAGTACTGACCCTCTGACAGTGCAGCACTCCCTCAGTACTGAACCTCTGACAGTGCGGCACTCCCTCAGTACTGAACCTCTGACAGTGCAGCACTCCCTCAGTACTGACCCTCTGACAGTGCAGCACTCCCTCAGTACTGACCCGCTGACAGTGCAGCACTCCCTCAGTACTGACCCTCTGACAGTGCAGCACTCCCTCAGTACTGACCCTATGTCAGTGCGGCACTCCCTCAGTGCTGATCCTGACAGTGCGGCACTCCCTCAGTACTGACCCTCAGACAGTGAGGCACTCCCTAAGTACTGACCCTCTGAAGTGCAGCATTCCCTCAGCACTGACCCTCTGACAGTGCAGCACTCCCTCAGAACTGACCCTCTGACAGGGCAGCACTCCCTCAGTACTGACCCTCTGACAGGGCAGCATTCCCTCAGCACTGACCCTCTGACAGTGCAGCACTCCCTCAGAACTGACCCTCTGACAGGGCAGCACTCCCTCAGTACTGACCCTCTGACAGTGCGGCACTCCCTCAGTACTGGCCCTCTGACAGTGCAGCGCTCCCTCAGTACTGACCCTCTGACAGTGCAGCACTCCCTCAGTGCTGACCCTCAGACAGTGAGGCACTCCCTAAGTACTGACCCTCTGACAGTGAGGCACTCCCTCAGGACTGACCCTCTGACAGTGCAGCACTCCCTCAGTGCTGACCCTCAGACAGTGAGGCACTCCCTAAGTACTGACCCTCTGACAGTGAGGCACTCCCTCAGTACTGACCCTCTGACAGTGCAGCACTCTCTCAGTACTGACCCTCTGACAGTGCGGCACTCCCTCAGTACTGACCCTATGGCAGTGCGGCACTCCCTCAGTGCTGACCCTGACAGTGCAGCACTCCCTCAGTACTGACCCTCTGACAGTGCGGCACTCCCTCAGTACTGACCCTCTGACAGTGCAGCACTCCCTCAGTACTGACCCTCTGACAGTGCGGCACTCCCTCAGTACTGACCCTCTGACAGTGCGGCACTCCCTCAGTACTGACCCTCTGACAGTGAGGCACTCCCTCAGTACTGACCCTCTGACAGTGCGGCACTCCCTCAGTACTGACCCTCTGACAGTGCAGCACTCCCTCAGTACTGCCCCTCTGTTTTGTGTGACCCGTGGTATGTTCTATCTGAAGCACTTTGAGATTTTCCTGACAAAAATATTGAGGCATTATGTTAATATAACTGTACTTTTGTTCAACTTTTACAGACTATTTACAGAAGTCAGAGTAGTCTGCGTTCAGCTCACAACCAATAACTGTCAACAACTCTCTCTGAAAGCTAAAATTAGCTCCTTAAAGATCAACGCAGAAATACAAAACACGTCCACACTTTTCAAACATTTCCGACGCTTCCCTTCTGCTGTTCCTCCGATTGGAAACTCTGGAATCAACTGTCAAAACTGCAATTAATGTAGTAAAAACCACTAAGAACTGTTTGAAAACTCAGAAACAGACAACTAAAAAGCCACTTTTCTCTGTTGTTTTATAGTTGTGTGACCAGTGATGAAGTGTAGTTAGTCCATGTGAGCTACTCACCGGGTTCCACGGAACACGTCTGTCCTTCAGCGAACAGAGGCTGGACACGTGATTGGAGTTCTTGTCCCAAAAGGCAAGGAGTGGGCTGGAATATTCCCAGGCTCAACACTAAATCTCCCTCGGCTATTCCCGATTTTAAATTTAGCCACTGTCAAAATCCAGAGATCACTTACCTCCTGATTACTCGACGAGACCATTGGTTTATGTCACCAGGGTAGGACCATGGCATGAAAACATGCACAAGTAGGTTCAGTCTATTTATGGTTTATAAATAAGCAATTGATGAGGGAAGTACAACAGTTTCAAAGGTTAACTGAGGTAATAATGAGATTAATACGTAACCAGATAATACCATACAGTCAGCTGTAACACTTAACATTTAATTATTCCCAAAACTTTAACTATCCACATGTAAACAAAAACATTTAGCACAAATAAGGCTAATGGATTTTACAAAAGGTTTATTTAAATATTCCAAACATATTCACAAAGTGCATGAGGAAAAAAACTGACAAATGGTACAGATACTAAAATCCTGCAATACCACTGACTGATGAACTAGGATCATAGTAAATAGAGACAGGAAGAGGCCATTCGGCCCTTCGAGCCTGTTCCACCATTCATTATGATCATGGCTGATCATCAAGTTCAATACCCTAATCCCACCTTCCCCCCCCATATCCCTCGATCCCTTTCGCCCCAAGAGCTGTACCTAATTCCTTCTTGAAATTACACAACGTTTTGATCTCAACTACTTTCTGTGGGAGTGAATTCCACAGATTCACCCCTCTCTCTGGGTGAAGAAATTTCTCCTCACCTCAATCCGAAAAGGTTTACCCCTTATCCTCAAACACTGACCCCTAGTTCTGGACTCCCCCACCATCGGGAACATTCTTTCTGAATCTACTCGGTCTAATCCTGTTAGAATTTTGTAAGTTTCTATGAGATCCCCTCTCAATCTTCTAAACTCCACTGAATATAATCCTAACAGATTTAGTCTCTCCTCATATGACAGTCCCACCATCCCAGGAATCAGCCTGGTAAACCTTTGCTGCACTCCCTCCATAGCAAGAACATCCTTCCTCAGATAAGGACACCAAAATTACACACGATACTCCAGGTGTGGCCTCACAAATGTCCGACACAATTGCATTAAAGCATCCTTATTCTTATTCAAATCCTGTCTTGGAGGAGGGGTATAACTGAGAAACAACACAAATAAGTCAAAACCAGTGTAGTGCTATCATGGTTGTGTTGTAATTTACCGACTGGCCACTAGGAAGTTTATTAGTATGTAAGTGAATGTTAGAGTCAGGTGTCCTCAGACTGATTAGTGAGCTGGAAGATTGCGCGTGCATGTTCATACTGTTATTCATCTGTTGCTTTGTATATATTTGACCCACAGTTAATGTTAATAAGTCGTTTATAGCTTTAGCTACAAGTGTTCTTGTAATATAAATCAGGCCATCCAAGAAGAACATTACATGGTACCAGAGTTAGATGGTTTTAATCATTGAGGAAAAACTATCACATCATCTATGAAGACTGCACAAAGTCCCCAGAGATTTGAAGGTTTTGCAGACTACAGGGATTAACAATGTGGAGTTGTTGAAGCCACCAATGATTCTCCGATTTCATGGTAATGTGGACAGCAACTGGTGTACGTTTAAAAACAATTTAATCTGTTTCTTACTGCAGTAAATTTAGGAGATCAATCAGATTTGCGCAAGGTAGCGATGATCCTAACAGTGGCAGGGCCCAAAGCAATTGCTTTGTTTAATATGTTTAAATTTGCAAACGGTGAAGATAGTAAATATTTTAAGAAAGTAATTTGAAGATTTGATGAATATTGCACCCCCAGAAAGAATTAAATTTATGAATGCTGCGTATTTAGATCATGTTTACAGGAGACAGGAGAGCCCATAGATCATTTCATCACTGATTTAAAGTTAAAAGCTAACACCTGTAATTTTTCTGCAGTGGGATCTTCCCTGATTCAGGACAGATTGTGTTTGGTGTGAATGAAAATAAGCTGAGGGAGCAGTTGCTGAGGGAATCTTTGGAACAAGCAGTTAAGATTTGTCAGGCTCACGAGCCAGCAGCACAGCATTCTAAAATGTTTCTCAGTAATGGCGGCATCTTCTTGGAGGAAAGCACGGCCGTTGCCGCCCTTTTTCCAAAAAGGCAGGAAATTTCTGAAAAAAGGTGGGAAAGTTTCTGCAGCTTCTTGCACACCAACAAACAGCTTAAAGATCAGGATAAAGTATTTCTGTGTAAAAGATGTGGTCAAATGTACAAATTAAGGCAGTGTGCAGCGTTTGGCAACTTTTGTTCCAGATGCAAAGGGAAAAAATCACTTTGCTCAGAATTGTTACTCTAAGCACCACAAAGCTCAACCCCAGATCAGCCAGCAGAGTGGAAGACACAGTCTCCAGTGATGAAACATCACTGTTTTTTTGAGAAATAATAGAAAAGAATATTTTTTTTGGAGACTTCAAAAAATTCTCCAGCACTTAAAACAATGTAAACTGATGCTCCATTTAAAATAAATGCGGTTGATGAGGACAAATGGCTGCTATCATTTGATGTGAACGGTCCAATTAAAGTGAGACACTGGTGCCAGAGCCAATTAGATCAGTATGACTTATTTTTAAAATCTAAAAATTCAGCCGATTAGAAGAAATCACAAATTATGTCAGGGGTTATAATGGTTCAGGCATTAAATGTTATGGTGCTTGTGACCCGCGTGTGGTGGTGAGGAACACAGTTCAATCTGTCCCGTTCCGTATTATATCTGAGGGCTTGGATACATTATTAGATGATCAGTCCTGTGAAGAATTAGGTCGAGTACAGTTGGTATATAGCATCTCAAACACTCCAACGATTCTGAGAACATTATCAGCAAATTCAGCAATGTGTTCACTGAATTTAGTGCACTGCCATTCGCCAACAAGATACAATTTAAAGAAGATGCATTATCTAAAGCACCAATACAAACTATTTGTAGTGAAATTGCTGAAGATGTAGATCTGCATGTCAAACTCATTTCTATCCTGCCACCTGTATCAGATACAAAACCACAAGTTATTAAGAAGGCAGAAGAGCCCACCAATGGAGTTACTTCCATGGTATGTGTGAAACAAAAGAATGGTGATGCTCTTTTAGGCATGGATCCCGAAGATCTGAACAAAAAAATTGTAGATATTGTAAAACAATCATTACAGAAAGCAATGAACAGCTAATCTGATCCATATCTCACGGAATCACTTTACAATGCGTTACCATTGTAGATGGTAGATCGCCAGCAGAGGTATTCATGAATAGAAGATTGTGTACCACACTTTCATACTTGGAGAAGAAGGAAGGAGAATGCAGCGGTACTGCAGGAAATGCAAATCATTAAAGCAAAACAAAAACATTTTTATGACAGTGTCTAGAACTTTACCACCTCTGAGTAGTGATGACAGAGTGAGAATAGAAGATTCAGGCAATTGGTGGAAAAAAGCCATTGTACTTGAAGAAGTAGCACCTCGCTCCTACAATTTACAGACAGAACAATGTAAGAAGAAATCGTCGCGCACTCTTGAAAACCAGACAAGACATTCACAACAATGTGATGGATGACGAATCTCCATCAGAATCAATGTCAGCTGCAGTGTCAGATACTTAAGAATAATAATAATATTAATCAAGTAGGCTTACATTAACACTGTAATGAAGTTACTGTGAAAATCCCCTAGTTGACACATTCCGGTGCCTGTTCGTGTACACAGAGGGAGAATTCAGAATGTCCAATTCACCAAACAAGCAAATCTTTTGGGACTTGTGGGAGGAAACCGGAGCACCCGGAGGAAACCCACGCAGACACGGGGAGAACGTGCAGACTCCACATAGACAGTGACCCAAGCCGAGAATCGAACGTGGGACCCTGGAGCTGTAAAGCCATAGTGCTAACCACTGTGCTACTGTGCTGCCCATAGTTCAGTAGTTCCTGAGCAGGAGAGTCACGGAGAACATTGAATGTACAAGTTCTGAGGAAACATTTTTTTAAAAATACAGTTAAACTCACAGGCTAATTGGGGCGGCATGGCGGCACAGTAGTTAGCACTGCTGCCTACGGTGCTGAGGACCCTGGTTCGATCTCGGCCCTGGGTCACTGTCTGAGTGGAGTTTGCACATTCTCTCCGTGTCTACATGGATTTCACCCCCACAACCCAAAGATGTACCCCTTAATTGGAAAAAAATAATTGGGTACTCTAAATTTATTTTAAAAAACCTCACATGTAAATATACTAACGATTACGACATGGAACTATGATGTAATTGCAATTACGGAGACATGTTTAAAGGAGGGACAGGACTGGCAGCTTAACATTCCGGGATATCGTTGGTTTAGACGGGACGGAAGGGAAAACAAAAAGGTGGGGAGTTGCATTGCTGATTAGGAAATGAAATGAATTAAATGAAAATTGCTTATTGTCACAAGTAGGCTTCAAATAAAGTTACTGTGAAAAGGTAGTCGCCACATTTCGGTGCCTGTTCAGGGAGGCCGGTACGGGAATTGAACCGTGCTGCTGGCCTGCCTTGGTCTGCTTTAAAAGCCAGCGATTTAGCCCAGTGTGCTAAACCATCCAATCGCAGCTGTGTTAAGGGGGGGACACATTGGAGGGATCTTGTAGTGAGGCATTATGGGTGGAGCTCAGGAATGAGAAACGTGAAGTCACAATTTTGGGAGTGTACTATAGACCTCCCAACAGCCCGCAGGAGACAGAGGAGCAGTTGTGTCGTCAGATACTGAAAAGGTGTGAAGAAAGTGGGGTAGTTGTGATGGGCGACTTTAACTTCCCCCATATTGACTGGAAATCCCTTACAGCCAGGAGCTCGGATGGAGAGCAATTTGTTAGATTCGTCCAGTATTGATTGATTGATTGATTTGTTTTATTGTCACATGTACCGAAGTACAGTGAAAAGTATTTTTCTGCGGTCGAGGGAACGTACACAGTACGTACATAGTAGACAAAAAGAATAATCAACAGAGAACATTGACAAATGGTACATCGACAAACAGTGATTGGTTACAGTGCGGAACAAGGGGCCAAAGAAAGCAAATACATGAGCAAAAGCAGCAGGGCGTTGTGAATAGTGTTCTCACAGGGAACAAATCAGTCTGAGGGGGAGTCGTTGAGAAATCTTGTAGCTGTGGGGAAGAAGCTGTTCCTATGTCTGGATCTGCGGGTCTTCAGAATTCTGTACCTTCTGCCTGATGGTAGGGTCTGGAAGAGGGCAATGCCTAGGTGGGAGGGGTCTCTGATAATGTTGTCTGCCTTCCTGAGGCAGCGGGAGGTGTAGACAGAATCAAGGTGGGTGTGGCAAGCTTGTGTGATGCGTTGGGCAGAGTTCACCACACTCTGCAGTTTCTTGCGATCTTGGGCCGAGCAGTTGCCATACCAGGCTGTGATGCAGCCGGATAGGATGCTCTCTATCGTATATCTGTAGAAGTTTGTGAGAGTCGATGCAGACATGCCGAATTTCTTTAGCTTCCATAGGAAGTAGAGACGCCGTGGGGCTTTCTTGACTGTTGCATCAACGTGAAGAGTGATTTTTGATACAGTATGTTGACAATCCAACCAGGGAGGTGCTAAACTTGGCGAATGAACCGGGCCAGGTGATTGATGTTTCAGTGGGGAAGCATTTTGGGATTAGCGACCAGAATTCTATAAGATTTTGAATAGTCATGGAAAAGGACAAGTGTGGCCTGTGGGTGAGGGTGCTTATTTGGGCGAGGGTCAATTACATCCAAATTAGACAGGAACTGGGGAATGTGGATCGGGAGCAGCTATTTGAAGGCTCTGACATGTGGGAGGCTTTTAAAGGCCAGTTGATTGATGTGCAAGACAGGCATGTCCTCACAGAAATGAAGGATAGAAATGGCAGCATTCGGGAACCATGGACGACAAGGGAAATTGTAAGCTTAGTCAAAAGGAAAAAGGAAGCAAACTACAGGTCTAGGCATCTAAAAACTGACAAAGCCCTGCAGTAGTACAGTGAAAGTAAGAAGGGACTTAAACATAGAATTAGGAGGGCTAAAAGGGGCCATGAAATATCTTTCGCAAACATGGTTCTCAAGGAGAATCCCAAAGCTTTTTATGCATATATTAGGAGCAAGAGGGTAGCAAGAGAAAGAGTAGGCCTACTCAAGGACAATGGGGAGAAGTTATGTGTGGAACCATCCTTCCACCTCCTCTAACCTTTTTTTTTTTTTATAAATTTAGATTAGCCAATTATTTTTTCTATTAAGGGGCAATTTAGCGTGGCCAATCCACCTACTCTGCATATTTTTGGGTTGTGGGGGCGAAACCCACACAGACACGGGGAGAATGTGCAAACTCCACACGGACAGTGACCCAGAGCCGGGATCGAACCTGGGACCTCAGCGCCGTGAGGCGGTTGTGCTAACCACTAGGCCACCCACCTCCTCTAACCTAAGGGGTTGAGTGAGTATCAGGTAAGCTCTTCCTTTCTTTATCTTGTTTTATCTAGAGGGAATGGCAGGGAAGGCAGTGCAATGTTCCTCCTGCAGAATGTTTGAGGTGAGGGACGCCGTCAGTGTCCCTGCTGATTTCACCTGTGGGAAGTGCACCCATCTCCAGCTCCTCAGAAACCGTGTTAGGGACCTGGAGCTTGAGCTGGATGAACTTCGGATCATTCGGGAGGCAGAGGTGGTCCTAGATAGTAGCTTCAGGGATGTAGTTACTCCGAAGAATGAAGATAGATGGGTGCCGGTGAGAGGGGCTGGGAGGAAGCAGTCAGTACAGGGATCCCTATGTTAATTCGCCTTAGTAACAAGTATACCGCTTTGGATACTGGTAGGGGGAACAACTTACCAGGTGTCAGCCATGGGGTACAGGTCTCTGGCACAGAGTCTGTCCATGTTGCTCAGAAGGAAAGGGGGAAGAGGAGTAGAGCATTAATCATTGGAGACTTCATAGTTAGGAGGATAGATAGGAGATTCTGTGGGAATGAGAGAGACTCGCGGTTGGTGTGTTGCCTCCCAGGTGCCAGGGTCCATGATGTCTTGGATCGTGTTTTCGGGATCCTTAAGGGGAAGGGGGAGCAGCCCCAAGTCGTGGTCCACCTAGGCACCATAGGTAGGAAAAGGGATAGGGATGTAAGGCAAGAATTCAAGGAGCTACGGTGGAAACTTAAGAGCTAGAACAGAGTTATTATCTCTGGGTTGTTACCCGTGCCACGTGCCAGCGAGACGAGGAATAGGGAGAGAGAGTAGTTGAACATGTGGCTACAGGAATGGTGCAGGAGGGAGGGTTTCAGATACCGAGGTAATTAGGGCTCATTCTGGAGTAGGTGGGACCTCTACAAACAGGATGGTTTACACATGGGCCAGAGGGATACCAATATCCTGGGGGTGGGGAATTTGCTAATGCTCTTCGGGAGAGTATAAACTAATTCAGCAAGGGGTTGGGAACCTGAATTGTAGCTCCAGTATACAAGAGGTTGAGAGTAGTGAGGTCATGAGTAAGGTTTCAAGGTTGCAAGAGTGTACCGGCAGGCAGGAAGGTGGTTTAAAGTGTGTCTACTTCAACGCCAGGAGCATCCGGAATAAGGTGGGTGAACTTGCAGCATGAGTTGGTACCTGGGACTTCGATGTTGTGGCCATTTCGGAGACATGGATAGAGCAGGGACAGGAATGGTTGTTGCAAGTTCTGGGGTTTAGATATTTCAGTAAGCTCAGGGAAGATGGTAAAAGAGGGGGAGGGGTGGCATTGTTAGTCAAGGACAGTATTACGGTGGCAGAAAGGACGTTTGATGAGGACTCATCTGCTGAGGTAGTATGGGCTGAAGTTAGAAACAGGAAAGGAGAGGTCACCCTGTTGGGAGTTTTCTATAGGCCTCCAAAAAGTTCCAGAGATGTAGAGGAAAGGATTGCAAAGATGATTCTGGATAGGAGCGAAAGCAACAGGGTAGTTGTTATGGGGGACTTTAACTTTCCAAATATTGACTGGAAACGCTATAGTTCAAGTACTTTAGATGGGTCCGTTTTTGTCCAATGTGTGCAGGAGGGTTTCCTGACACAGTATGCAGATAGGCCAACAAGAGGCGAGGCCACATTGGATTTGGTAGTGGGTAATGAAGCAGGACAGATGCTAGAATTGGAGGTAGGTGAGCACTTTGGTGATAGTGACCACAATTCAGTTACGTTTACTTTAGCGATGGAAAGGGATAGGCATATACCGCAGGGCAAGAGTTATAGCTGGGGAAAGGCAATTATGATGTGATGAGGCAAGACTTAAGATGCATAGGATGGAGAAGGAAACTGCAGGGGATGGGCACAATTGAAATGTGGAGCTCGTTCAAGGAACAGCTACTGCGTGTCCTTCATAAGTATGTACCTGTCAGGCAGGGGGGTTTACTAAAGTAATTGAATCACTTGTCAAGAGGAAGAAGGAGGCTTATGTAAAGATGAGACATGAAGGTTAAGTTGGGGCGCTCGACAGTTACAAGTTAGCTCGGAAGGACCTAAAGAGAGAGCTAAGAGTCAGGAGGGGACATGAGAAGTCTTTGGCAGGTAGGATCAAGGATAACCCTCAAGCTTTCTATAGGTATGTCAGGAATAAAAGAATGACTAGGGTAAGAGTAGGGCCAGTCAAGGACAGTAGTGGGAAGTTGTGCGTGGAGTCCGAGGAGATAGGAGAGGTGCTAAATGAATATTTTTCGTCAGTATCCACACAGGAAAAAAACGATGTTGTCGAGGAGAATACTGAGATACAGGCTACTAGACTAGAAGGGCTCATAAGGAGGAGGTGTTAGCAATTCTGGAAAGTGTGAAAATAGATAAGTCCCCTGGGCTGGATGGGATTTATCCTAGGATTCTCTGGGAAGATAGGGAGGAGATTGCTGAGCCTTTAGCTTTGATCTTTATGTCATCATTGTCTACAGGAAAAGTGCCAGAAGACTGGAGGATAGCAAATGTTATCCCCTTGTTCAAGAAGGGGAGTAGAGACAAGCCCGGTAACTATAGACCAGTGAGCCTTACTTCTGTTGTGGGCAAAGTCTTGGAAAGGTTTATGATAGGATTTATAATCATCTAGAAAGGAATAATTTGATTAGGGATAGTCAACACGGTTTTGTGAAGGGTAGGTCGTACCTCACAAACCTTATTGAGTTCTTTGAGAAGGTGACCAAACGGGTGGACAAGGTCAAAGCAGTTGATGTGGTGTATATAGATTTCAGTAAAGCGTTTGCTGACGTTCCCCACGGTAGGCTATTGCAGAAAATACGGAGGCATGGGATTCAGGGTGATTTAGCAGTTTGGATCAGAAATTGGCTAGCTGTAAGACAGAGGGTGGTGGTTGATGGGAAATGTTCAGAATGGAGTTCAGTTATTAGTGGTGTACCACAAGGATCTGTTTTGGGGCCATTTTTATAAATAACCTCCAGGAGGGCGTAGAAGGATGGGTGGGTAAATTTGCAGATGACACTAAAGTCGGTGGAGTTGTGGACAGTGCTGAAGGATGTTGCAGGTTACAAAGGGACATAGATAAGCTGTAGAGCTGAGCTGAGACGTGGCAAATGGGGTTTAATGCGGAAAAGTGTGAGGTGATTCATTTTGGAAGGAGTAACAGGAATACAGAGTACTGGGCTAATGGTAAGATTCTTGGTCGTGTGGATGAGCAGAGAGATCTCGGTGTCCATGTACATAGATCCCTGAAAGTTGCCACCCAGGTTGATAGGGTTGTTAAGAAGGCGTACAGTGAGTTAGCTTTTATTGGTAGAAGGATTGAGTTTCAGTGCCATGAGGTCACGTTGCAGCTGTACAAAACTCTGGTGCGGCTGCATTTGGAGTAATGCGTGCAGTTCTGGTCGGCGCATTACAGGAAGGATGTGGAAGCATTAGAAAGGGTGCAGAGGAGATTTACCAGGATGTTGCCTGGTATGGAGGGAAGATCTTATGAGGAAAGGCTGAGGGACTTAAGGCTGTTTTCATTAGAGTGGTTAAAAGATGACTTAATTGAGGCATACAAGATGATCAGAGGATTCGATAGGATGTACAGTGAGAGCCTTTTTCCTCGGATGGTGATGGCTAGCACAAGGGGACATAGCTTTAAATTGAGGGGAGATAGATATAGGACAGATGTCAGAGGTAGGTTCTTTACTCAGAGAGTAGTAAGGGCGTGGAATGCCCTGCCTGCAACAGTAGTGGACTCGCCAACATTAAGAGCATTTAAATGGTCATTGGATAAACATATGGATGGTAAGGGAATAGTGTAGATGGGCTTTAGAGTGGTTTCACAGGTTAGCGCAACATCGAGGGCCAAAGGGCCTGTACTGCGCTGTAATGTTCTATGTTCTAAGTGGGTGAAATCCTTAAAGAGTACTTTGTATTTGTATTCACCAGGGAGAAGGACATGACGGATGTTGAGGTCAGGGATAGGTGTGTGAAGGATCTTGAGATCAATAATAATAATAGTATAATAATCTTTATTGTCACAAGTAGACTTACACTCCAATGAAGTGACTGTGAATATATATCTAAGGGAGAAATGTGGAGCATTCTAAATTGCATTAAGGTAGACAAGTCCCCGGGGCCGGATGGGATCTATCCCAGGATGCTGCAGGAGTCATGGGAAGAAATATCTGGGGCCTTAACAGATATCTTCACATCCTCTTTGTCCACAAGCGAGGTTCAAGAGGACTGGAGAATAGCCAATGTTGTCCCCTTGTTTATGAAAGGAAGCAGGGACAATCCAGCAAATGATAGGCTGGTGAGCCTGACATAAGTGAATCATAGAATTTACAGTGCAGGAGGCCATTCGGGGCTGGTTTAGCTCACTGGGCTAAATCGCTGGTTTTAAAGCAGACCAAGCAGGCCAGCAGCACGGTTCGATTCCCGTAACAGCCTCCCCGGACAGGCGCCGGAATGTGGCGACTAGGGGCTTTTCACAGTAACTTAATTGAAGCCTACTCGTGACAATAAGCGATTTTCATTTTCATTCGGCCTATTGAGTCTGCACCGGCACTTGGAAAGAGCACCCTGCCTATCCCCATAACTCTGTAACCCCAACTAACCTTTTTTGGACACTAAGGCCAATTTAGCATGGTCAATCCACCTAACCTGTACATCTTTGGACTGTGGGAGGAAACCGGAGCACCCGGAGGAAACCCATGCAAACAAGTGCAGCTTGTGCAGCTTGGGCACTGACAGTGACCCAAGCCGGTAATCGAACCTGGGATCCTGGAGCTGTGAAGCAACTGTGCTAACCATTGTGCTACCATGCTACCCTTCCCCGTGGTGGGGAAGCTTTTGGAAAAGACACTGAGGGACAGGATACATGCACATTTGATGAAAAATGGACTAGTTAGTGACAGGCAGCATGGCTTTGTATGGAGACGGTCATGTCTCACCAAGTTGCGGATGACATGAAGATTGGCTGAGTTGCTGATAGTGCCAAATGTTGTCAGAGGATACAACAGGATATGGATGGATTGGAGACTTGGGCACAGAAATGGCAGATGGAGTTTAATACGGACAAATGCGACGTGATACATTTTGGAGGATCAAATCTAGATATGAATTATACTGTAAATGACAGAACCTTTAGGAACATTAACATGCAGAGGGATCTGGACATGCAGATCCACAGTTCCCTAAAAGTGGTAACACAGGTGGCCAAGTTGATTAAGAAGGCATGTGGCGCGCTTGCCTTAATCAGCCGGGGCATTGAGTACAGGAGTTGGGAAATCATGTTCCAGCTGTATTAAACCATGGTTTGGCCGCATTTGGAGTATTGCGTGCAGATTTGGTCACCACGTTATCAGAAGGACGTGGAAACTTTGGAGAGAGTGCAAAGAAGGTTCACCAGGATGTTGCCTGGTCTCAAGGCTATGAGAAGAGGTTGAATAAACTAGGGTTGTTCTCCCTGGAGAGACAGAGGTTGAGGGGCGACCTGATAGAAGTTTTTTAAATAATTAGGGGTATAGATAGGGTGAACAGTTGGAGTCTTTTTCCCAGGGCGAAAATGAAAATCATAAGGCGGCACAAGTGAATGAAAAATGAAATGAAAATTGCTTATTGTCACAAGTTGGCTTCAAATGAAGTTACTGTGAAAAGCCCCTAGACGCTACATTCCGGCGCCTGTTCGGGGAGGCTGGAATGGGAATTGAACCTGCGCTGCTGGCCTGCCTTGCTCTGCTTTAAAAGCCAGCTATTTAGCCCTGAACTAAAACAGCCCCGTTCATGGTGAGAGGAGAAATGTTTTGTGGAGATTTGCGGGGGGATGTTTTTTTTACACAGAGGGTGGTGGTGGCCTGGAATGCACGGCCAAGTGAGGTGGGTAAGGCAGATACGTTAGCGACCTTTGGGACTTATCTGGATAGGCACATGAACAGACAGGGTATTTCGGCGGGGATTCAGCGGTTGGAGTGGGCAGAGCTACAGAGTCGAGCGGTGAGTATTTAAACTAGCTGCTTTCACGGATTCGAGTCTTTTCGGCGGGAATTCAGCGGTTGGGAATGGGCGGAGCTGCTTCGCTGCTTAAACAGCGGCCCACAGGGTCTTTGGGGATAAATTTGAAGAGTGACATCACAGCAAAGCAGTGACCTGATTGGCTGGTAAGGAAAGTGCTCCAATTAGCAGTAGCTGGGAGAAATTTAACTCTTTGTGTGTTGGTAAGTATTGTGATTGGTAAGTAAAATCTTTATTCCTTTCGCTCATTCATTATTTGATATTATATTTGTAATCAGTTCAGGTAAAGTGTAAAAATGGCAGGAGATCCCAGACCCGTGTTATGCTCCTCGTGCTCAATGTGGGAGTTCAGGGACGCGGCCGATGCCCCTGACTCCTTCATGTGCGGGAAGTGTGTCCAGCTGCAGCTCCTGTTAGACCGCATGGCGGCTCTGGGGCTGCGGGTGGACTCACTTTGGAGCAACCGCGATGCTGAGGAGGTCGTGGATAGCACGTTCAGTGAGTTGGTCACACCACAGATTAGGATTGGTGAGGGAGACAGGGAATGGGTGACCAAAAGGCAGAGAAAGAGCAGGAAGGCAGTGCAGGTGTCCCCTGCGGTCATCTCCCTCCAAAACAAGTATACCATTTTGGATACTGTTGGGGGAGATGACTCACCAGGGGAAGGCAGTAGTAGCCAGGCTCATGGCACCGTGGCTGGCTCTGCTGCACAGAAGGGCGGGAAAAAGACTGGCAGGGCTATAGTCATAGGGGATTCACTTGTAAGGGGAGTAGGCAGGCATTTCTGTGGTCGAAAACGAGACTCCTGAATGGTATGTTGACTCCCGGGTGCTCGGGTCAAAGATGTCTCAGATCGACTGCAGGACATACTGAAGGGGGAGGGTGAACAGCCAGTTGTAATGGTGTATATAGGCACCAACGATATAGGTAAAAAACAGGATGAGGTCCTACAATCAGAATTTAGGGAGTTAGGAGATAAGTCAAAAAGTAGGACCTCAAAGGTAGTAATCTCAGGATTGCTACCAGTGCCATGACACAGTCAGAGTAGAAGTACAAGAATAGTCAGAATGAATATGTGGCTTGAGCAATGGTGCAGGAGGGAGGGGTTCAGATTTTTGGGACATTGGAACCGGTTCTGGGGGCGGTGGGACCATTACAAACCGGATGGTCTACACCTGCCCACGATGTTGTGCCATATTTTTGTCCCAGATCAAGAACAAATTAATCTACATTCTACCGTAATCCATGTACCCATCCAATAGCCGCTTGAAGGTCCCTAATGTTTCTGACTCGACTATTTCCACAGGCAGAGCATTCCATGCCCCCACTACTCTCTGGGTAAAGAACCTTCCTCTGACATCCCCCTACATTTTCTACCATTCACCTTAAATCTATGTCCCCTTGTAATGGTTTGTTCCACCCGGGGAAAAAGTCTCTGACTGTCTACTCTATCTATTCCCCGATCATCTTATAAATCTCTATCAAGTCACCCCCCATCCTTCTCCGTTCTAATGAGAAAAGGCCTAGCACCCTCAATCTTTCCTCGTAAGGTCTACTCTCCATTCCAGGCAATATCCTGGTAAATCTCCTTTGCACCTTTTCCAAAGTTTCCACATCCTTCCTAAAATGAGGTGACCAGAACTGCACACAGACTCCAAATGTGACCTTACCAAGGTTTTGTACAGCTGCATCATCACCTCACGGCTCTTAAATTCAATCCCTCTGCTAATGAACGCTAGCACACCATAGGCCTTCTTCACAGCTCTATCCACTTGAGTGGCAACTTTCAAGATCAATGAACATGGACCCCAAGATCTCTCGGCTCCTCCACATTGCCAAGAACCCTACCATTAACCCTGTATTCCGCATTCATATTTGTCCTTCCAAAATGGACAACCTCACACTTTTCAGGGTTAAACTCCATCTGCCACTTCTCAGCCCAGCTCTGCATCCTATCTATGTCTCTTTGCAGCTGACAACAGCCCTCCTCACTATCCACAACACTACCAATCTTTCCACAACACTACCAATCTTCGTATCGTCTGCAGATTTACTGACCCACCCTTCAACTCCCTCATCCAAGTCATTAATGAAAATCACAAACAGATTTACAGTGCAGAAGGAGGCTATTTGACCCATTGAGTCTACACCGGCCCTTGGAAAGAGCACCCTACTTAAGCCCACACCTCCACCCTATCCCGTAACAACACCTAACCTTTTTGGACACTGAGGGCAATTTAAATTTAGCATGGCCAACACACCTAACCTGCACATCTTTGGACTGTGGGAGGAAACCGGAGCACCTGGAGGAAACTCACGCAGACACGGGGAGAACGTGCAGACTCCACATAGACAGTGACCCAAGCTGGGAATCGAACCTGGGACCCTGGGGCTATGGGGCAGCCCTATTAACCACTGTGCTACTGTGCTACCCTGGGATCCTAAGAGAAGGTTCAGCAGAGACAGATGCACTGCGAAATTAGAAAATACATCAAGTGAGTCAGAAAGGCACAGAATATCTAGACCAGTAAAGTCACAAGTGAGTTTGGCAAGATTGGATGTATTTATTTTAATGCAAGGAATCTAACGAACAAGGCAGATGAATTGAGGGCACAATTTAACACATGGGGGTATGGATGTCATTGCTGTCACTGAGACATGGTTGAGAGAGGGGCAGGATTGGCAGCTCAACATTCCAAGATACAGGTCTTCAGGCGAGAGAGGGAAGGAGGAAAAGGAGAAGGGGGTGTTGCAGTTTTGATCAGGGTATCAATTACAGCAGTAAGGAGGAACGAATCGAATCGAACATTCCCAGCAATATAATTGCTCCTTTTTGGTTTTTACGTTTTGCCCATATGGCTTCACTTGAAGAGCCTTCTATGGGCCCCCTAACAGTCCGAGAGAAACAGAAGAGCGGATATGTCTGCAAATTTCAGAGAAGTGTAAAAGTAATCGGTTAGTGATAGTGGGGGATTGCAACTTCCCCAATATTAACTGGGGAAGCCATAGTGTGAAGTTTAGAGGGAGCAGAATTCTTAAAATGCACCAGGAGAACTTTTTAAGCCCGCACGTAGAATGTAGTACAAGAGAGGGGGCGGTCCTGGAGTTCGGTAATGAAGCTGGGCAGGTGGCTGAAGTATCAGTGGAGGAGCATTTTGTAGACAGTGATCATAACTCTGTTAGGTTCAAGATTGTTATGGAAATGGACAAGGATGGGCCTGAGATCAAGGTTCTAAACTGATTTGGCCAGAGTGGACTGGCCAGATATGATTTGGCCAGAGTGGACTGGGAGCAGACACTTTAAGATAAATCTGTGATAAAACAATGAGGCCCATTCAAGAAGGAAATAGGGAGAGTACAGGGCCAACATGTTCCAATCAAGAAAAAGGAGGGGACCAACAAATCCAGTCAACCCTGGATATCCAGGAATATACAGCATTGTATCAGGAGGAAAAGGGAGGCTTATGGCAGATATCAAGGACTCAAAACAGCAGAAGCGCTAATAATAATATTATAATAATAATCGCTTATTGTCACAAGTAGGCTCCAATGAAGTTACTGTGAAAAGCCCCTAGTCGCCACATTCCGGCACCTGTTCGGGGAGGCTGGTACGGGAATTGAACCTGCGCTGCTGGTATTGTTCTGCATAACAAGCCAGCTGTTTAGCCCAATGTGCTAAACCAGCGAGAGGCGTATGTAGGGAATATTGGATTGGATTGGATTTGTTTATTGTCACGTGTACCGAGGTACAGTGAAAAGTATTTTTCTGCAAGCAGCTCAACAGATCATTCAGTACATGGAAGAAAAGGGAATTAAACAAAATTCAAGAAAATACATGAGAATACATAATAGGGCAACACAAGATATACAATGTAACTACATAAGCATCGGCATCGGATGAAGCATACAGGGTGTGGTGTTAATGAGGTCAGTCAATAAGAGGGTCATTTAGGAATCTGGTGACAATGTGGAAGAAGCTGTTTTTGAGTCTGTTCGTGTGTGTTCTCAGACTTCTGAATCTCCTGCCCGATGGAAGAAGTTGGAAAAGTGAGTAAACCGGGTGGGAGGGATCCTTGATTATGCTGCTCGCTTTCCCCCGGCAGCGGGAGGTGTAGATGGAGTCAATAGATGGGAGGCAGGTTCGTGTGATGGACTGGGCGGTATTCACAACTCTCTGAAGTTCCTTGCAGTCCTGGGCCGAGCAGTTGCCATACCAGGCTGTGATGCAGATTACAGTGAAAGAGATTAACATAGACAGAGAGGAGGTTCTGAGTGATCTTAAAAGTAGACAAATCTTCAGGGCCAGATGAAATGTATCCCAGGCTGTTGAGTGAGACAAGGGAGGAAATAGCAGGGGTGCTGGCAATAATTTTCAATTCCTCTCTGGCTACAGGAGAGGTGCCAGAGGACTGGAGGATAGCCAATGCGGTCCCATTATTCAAAAAGGGAGGAAGGGATAAACCAGGAAGCTACAGGTCAGTCAGTCCAACCTCAGTAGTGGCGAAACTATTGGAAGCAATTCTGACAGACAGAATTAACCTGCATTTGGAGAGGCAGGGATTAATCTAGAACAGTCAGTATGTTTTTTTTAAGGGGAGATCATGTCTGACCAATTTATCTGAATTTTTCGAAGAGGTGACCAGGTGTGTAGATGAGGGAAATGCATTTAACGTAGTCTACTTGGACTTCAGCAAGGCTTTTGATAAAGTCCCACGTAGAAGGCCGATAGTGAAGGTAAGAGCCCATGGAATCCAAGGAAATTTGGCAAATTGGATCTAGAATTGGCTGAGTGGCAGGAAGCAAAGGGTGATGCTTCCATCCCACCAGTGCCAAAAAAAGAACCAGGCAATGTGCCTCAATTACTGTCCAGCGGCCTTGACATCTATCATTATAAAGTGCTTCGAGAGGTTGGTCATGAGAGGTTGGTTCCCAGAATGCCTTGATCCACTGCAATTCGCATACTGCCACAGCAGACTCCATCTCTCTGGCCCTACGCTCATCCCTGGAGCATCCGACAACAAGGACTCATATTTATTGACTGCAGCTCCGCCTTCAACACCATAATCCCAGCAAAGCTCATATCAAAGCTCCAAAACCTGGGACTTCGTTCCTCACTCTGCAACTGGATCCTCGACTTCCTAACCCACAGACCACAATCAGTAATGATAAACAACAACACCTTGTCCACAATAGCGGGGCCACGCGAGGCTGCATACTTAGCCCCCTACTATACTCCCTATACACACACAACTAACTTGAAGAATTTGTTGAAGAAGTGATGAAGATGATTGATGTGGGTAGGACAGTGGATGTCATCCACATGGACTTCAGTAAGGCCTTTAACAAGGTCTCTCATGGCGGAATGTGTAATCGCACGGGATCTGAGGTGATCTGGCAAATGGATACAGAACTGGCTCAGTCATAGAAGATAGAGGGTAGCAGTGGAAGGTTGCGTTTCTGAATGGATGGCTGTGACTGGTGGTGTTCCGCAGGGATCAGTGCTGGGATATATTACAAACATGCTGAACATGCTGCCCGTCCAAACTAAAATCTTCTACACTTCCTGGGTCCGTATCCCTCTACTCCCATCCTTGCCTCTCGCACCTTAAACCTATGCCCCCTAGTAATTGACCCCTCTACCCTGGGGAAAAGCCTCTGACTATCCACTCTGTCTATGCCCCTCATAATTTTGTAGACCTCTACCAGATCGCCCCTCAACCTCCGTCGTTCCAGTGAGAACAAACCGAGTTTATTCAGCCGCTCCTCATAGCTAATGCCCTCCATACCAGGCAACATCCTGGTAAATCTCTTCTGCACCCTCTCTAAAGCCTCCACATCCTTCTGGTAGTGTGGCGACCAGAATTGAACACTCTATTCCAAGTGTGGCCTAACTTAGGTTCAGCTGCAACATGACTTGCCAATTTTTATCCTCAAAGCCCCAGCCAATGAAGGCGAGCATGCCGTATGCCTTCTTGACTACCTTCTCCACCTGTGTTGCCCCTTTCAGTGACCTGTGGACCTGTACACCTAGATCTCTGACTTTCAATACTCTTGAGGATTCTACCATTCACTGTATATTCCCTACCTGCATTAGACCTTCCAAAATGTATTACCTCACATTTGTCTGGATTAAACTCCATCTACCATCTCTCCGTCCAAGTCTCCAAACGATCTAAATCCTGCTGTATCCTCTGACAGTCCTCATCGCTATCCGCAATTCCACCAACCTTTGTGTTGTCTGCAAACTTACTAATCAGACCAGTTACATTTTCCTCCAAATCATTTATATATACTACGAACAGCAAAGGTCCCAGCACTGATCCCTGTGGAACACCACTAGTCACAGCTCTCCAATTAGAAAAGCACCCTTCCATTGCTACTCTCTGCCTTCTATGACCTAGCCAGTTCTGTATCCACCTTGCCAGCTCACCCCTGATCCCATGTGACTTCACTTTTTGTACCACTGTGGTGAATGAGATTCACACGGCATTATAGTTACCAATGTCACTCTGTTCCAAGTAGATACATGTATCAATATTGTAAGTGCAGTTGCACTACCTGACCACCAGGGGAGTAGCTCTGGGAGTACTCGAGAGTTTGTACTGGGCTCCCCCCTTGGCTCCACCCAGAATTCCTCCCCCTGGAGCTGCTGTATAAAGATCCGTGCCACAGAGTCAGCCAGCCAGTTCACCGAAAGTTCAACGGCTAACAGGCTGGCTCTGTTGTAAGTATATTAAAACCGCTTTTCTAATCCTACAAGCACGTGTCCGTAGAATTGTTGGTTCCAACAATTTAATATACTCAGGAAACAGTCGAAGTAAATCATGGAAGCAGCCCTCAAGCCCAGACGCCTAGAACTCGACCCACAGGATGCAGAGGCTAAGGACATTTTTTCCCACTGGCTGAGATGTTTTAAGGCCTACCTGGCAGAAGCCAGCACCGCCGGAACAACGGAGGAACAAAAACTCAGCCTACTGCACGCGAGGGTAAGCCACAGAATCTCCACACAGCTAAATCCGGCCGGTTCTTACACCGCAGCGCTGGCGATATTGGACAAAATGTACGTTAGGCCCATTAACGAGGTCTATGCACGCCACGTGTTTACGACTCGCCGTCAGCGGCCTACAGAAACGCTAACCGAGTTTGTAATGACTGTAATTATCAAGCCGTTACCGCGGCTGAACATAGGGAGTTTACTGTGCGGGACGTTTTCGTAGCGGGCCTTAGATCTAACTATGTGCGCCAAAGACAGCTAGAAAAGGGGGCCCAGGACTTAGATACTACTGTGGAGGCTGCTACCACTATGGAAGTCTCCTTCTGCAGCCTCAGGTCGTTTCCTGCGGACCCCACGACCTCATCGTGGACCCCCGACCAACAATCCCCCCAGGCCTGTGCTGCACGGCCTCCCAGCTACCGCGCTGCCAAAGCCAGTTACTCTGATGCCCCAGCCAGCTACTCGGCTGCCCCAGCCTGCCATTTCTGTGGCCAAAGCCAGCACCCGCGGCAGCACTGCCCAGCCCGATCCGCGACCTGCAGCAGCTGCGGGAAGAAAGGCCACTATGCCAGAGTGTGCCTCGCGAAAAGGGCCCCAGTTTCTAACTCCCCAGTAGAGAGAACAAATCGCTCCCAACACCAGCGGGCCCGCGGGGCCCGAAACGCTGCGGCCTACTCCCCGACTCAGCCCCCTCCCGCCACGTGCGATCCATGGGGGCCGCCATCTTGGCAAACCCCCACCATGCGGCCGGCCACATGCAACTAATGGGGACCGCCATCTTCCTCGCCCCTCACCACGTGCGATCCACGGGCCCTATCTGCATCTCCATGCTCAGAAAGCTCATCTGAAGACTACAACTTCCCCGGGCACTCATCAAGCGGCCCGCAACTCAGCGCAGCGATCCTGCATCATGCTCGCCAGAACGTACTGGCATCTACTCGACCAGACGCCCACTCGGAAGACTACGACCTTCCCGGGCACTCATCTTGCGGCCCGCAACTCAACGCGGTAACCCTAGATCAATCCCGCCCCAAGCACCTACGAAGTTCGATGGCGGAGGTCCAGATCAACAGGTACAGCACGCCATGCCTCTTTGACTCCGGGAGCACCGAGAGCTTTATACACCCAGAGCTGGTAAGACGCTGTTCACTTCCTATTTTTCCTGTGAGCCAAACTATCGCCCTTGCTTCGGACTCCCACTCAGTCCAAATCCAAGGACGCACCGTCGCTACGCTCACAATCCGAGGAGCTAGTTATTCAAAATTTAAACTTTATGTCCTGCCCGACCTCTGCGCGCCACTCGTATTAGGCTTGGATTTCCAGTGCAACCTCAAGAGCCTCACTCGGCTTCGGCGGGCCCCTGCCCCCACTCACTATCTGCAGCCTAGCCACGCTGCGCATCGCCCCTCCCCCTCCTCTCTTCGCCAATCTCACTCCAGATTGCAAACCAGTAGCTACTCGCAGCAGGCGATACAGCCTACAGTATAGGGTCTTTATCCGATCGGAGGTCAGACGGCTGCTCAGTGAGGGGATCATAGAGGCCAGTAATAGTCCCTGGAGAGCTCAGGTGGTGGTCGTCAAGACCGGGGAAAAATTTTGCATGGTCGTCGACTATAGCCAGACCATAAATCGCTTAACGCTCCTAGACGCGTATCCCCTCCCCAGAATTGCAGACATGGTTAACCAGATCGCCCAATATCGGCTATTTTCCACGGTGGATCTGAAGTCTGCATACCACCAGCTCCCAATCCGCCTGGAGGACCGCCACTACACGGCGTTCGAGGCCAATGGCCGCCTCTTCTATTTCCTCCAGGTTCCCTTCGGCGTCACTAACGGGGTTTCAGTGTTCCAACGAGCAATGGACCGAATGGTGGACCAGTACGGGCTGCGGGCCACGTTTCCGTATCTGGACAATGTTACCATCTGCGGCTATGACCAGCAGGACCACGACGTCAACCTCCACCGTTTTCTCCAGACGGCACAGAAATTAAACCTCACTTATAACAAGGAGAAATGCGTTTTCCGCACAAACAGACTGGCCATCCTTGGCTACGTCGTGGAGAACGGAGTCCTGGGCCCAGACCCGGACCACATGCTCTAAGACCTCCCCCTCCCTCATTGCCCCAAGGCCCTCAAACGGTGCTTGGGGTTCTTTTCATACTACGCCCAGTGGGTCCCTCAATATGCGGACAAAGCACGTCCACGCTTTAAGGCCACACGATTTCCCGTCTGCTGAGGCGCGCCAGGCCTTCAGCTGCATCAAGGAGGACATTGCCAAAGCAGCCATGCGGGCGGTGGATGAATCCACTCCCTTTCAGGTTGAGAGCGACGCCTCAGAGGTAGCTCTAGCAGCCACTTTAAATCAGGCAGGGAGACCCGTTGCATTTTTCTCCCGTACCCTATCCGCTTCAGAACTCCGACACTCCTCTGTCGAGAAGGAAGCACAAGCCATCGTGGAGGCTGTTCGTCACTGGAGGCACCCTCATCACCGAGTAACGATCGGTTGCCTTCATGTTTGACAACTCGCAAAGGGGCAAAATAAAAAAATGATACAATCCTTCGGTGGAGGATCGAACTCTCCACCAATAGTTACGATATTAAATATCAACCGGGGAAGCTCAACGAGCCCTCGGATGCCCTATCCCGCGGGACATGCGCCAGCGCGCAGATCAGCCGTCTGAAAGTCATCCACGATGACCTCTGCCATCCAGGGCTCACCCGGCTCGCCCACTACATCAGAGCCCGAAACCTGCCTTTCTCCAACAAGGAGGTAAAAGTGGTCACCAGGGACTGCCCGATCTGTGCAGAGTGCAAACCGCACTTCTATAGACCAGACAGGGCCCACCTGGTCAAGGCTTCTAGGCCCTTTGAACGCCTTGCGATCGATTTCAAAGGGCCACTCCCCTCTACTAACAAGGACATTTATTTCCTCAACATCATCGATGAGTTCTCCCGATTCCCTTTTGCCATCCCGTGCCCCGACATGACCTCCCACACAGTCATTAGGGCCCTGCATAGTGTCTTCACCCTGTTCGGTTTCCCCAGCTACGTGCACAGCGACCGGGGTTCGTCCTTTATGAGCGACGAGCTGCGTCAGTACCTGCTCGACAAGGGCATCGCCTCGAGCAGGACTACAAGCTACAACCCCAGGGGGAACGGGCAGGTGGAGAAGGAGAACGCAACGGTCTGGAAGACCGTCCTACTGACCCTCCGGTCTAGAAAACTCCAAGTCTTCCAATGGCAAGAACTCCTCCCAGACGCGCTCCACGCAATTAGATCCCTCCTCTGTACAGCGACAAATCAAACCCCTCACCAGCGGCTCTTTATTTTTTCGAGGGGCACTACCACCGGGGTCACACTTCCGGCGTGGCTGAGGACACCAGGCCCGGTCCTCCTGAGGAAGCACGTCAGGGGGCACAAAACTGACCCCCTTGTCGAAAAGGTGCACCTCCTCCATTCCAACCCCCAGTACGCATTTGTGGAGTTCCCGGACGATCGCCAGGACACAGTATCCCTTCGGGACCTGGCACCCGCTGGATCCAGCCCCCCCCCCTACCCTACCCCCACTGAGAAACCCCTTACCCCGTTCCCTATGCTGCCGCCCCCCTCGCGCCCCCGATTCCGCAAGCTCGCCCCACCTGTTCCACGCGCCAGCACCAGCCCGCCCCCAGCGCCCCCAGTCTCCGGTCGAGCCAGAGATGTATGAAGTTTGGACGAGACCCACCCCGGAGTCTGCCATCGTACCCCAGCTCTCAACACCCACCCAGCCACCGCAAGAGGCTGCAACCCCGGTGCTCTGCAGATCGAAACGAACAATTCGTCCACCGGACAGACTAACTCTGTGAGCCACGACCCCCGCCGGACTCGATTTTTTTTCACAGGGGGTGAATGTGGTGAATGAGATTCACACGGCATTATAGTTACCAATGTCACACTGTTCTAAGTAGATACTTGTATCAATATTGTACGTGCAGTTGCACTACCTGACCACCAGGGGGAGTAGCTCTGGGAGTACTCGAGAGTTTGTACTGGGCTCCCCCCTTGGCTCCACCCAGAATTCCTCCCCCTGGAGCTGCTGTATAAAGATCCGTGCCACAGAGTCAGCCAGCCAGTTCACTGAAGGTTCAACGGCTAACAGGCTGGCTCTGTTGTAAGTATGTTAAAACCGCTATTCTAATCCTACAAGCACGTGTCCGTAGAATTGTTGGTTCCAACAACCACCTTGTCATAGGTTTAAAGTGCGAGGGGCAATGTTTAAAGGAGATGTACGGGGCAAGTTTTTTTTTTACACAGAGGGTAGTGGGTGCCTGGAACTCGCTGCTGGAGGAGGTGGTGGAAGCAGGGACGATAGTGAAGTTTAAGGGCATCTTGACAAATACATGAATATGATGGGCATAGAGAGATATGGACCCCAGAAGGGTGGGGTTTTTAGTTCAGATGGGAAGCATGGTCAGTGCAGGCTTGGAGGGCCGAAGGGCCTGTTCCTGTGCTGTACTTTTCTTTGTTCTTTGACTGTGGGGCAAAATTTGGCTCCATCAAGTTTGCTGATGACACGACCGTAGTGCAGGGGTTTTCAAACTCAGGGTCGCGACCCGCAGGTGGGTCGCAGATGGGTGCCGTGAGGGTTGTGGAGCGATCGGTTGTGGCGTATCCGATCGCGGGAAGAGTTTTCCAACTGCCGGGACCGGCTTTTAAGAATGCCGGCTGCGGCAGTCCCCGATTGCTTGCGTGTTTGAGAGGGCGGGCAGCGCGAGGCTAGGCTGTGTGCTGGTCACCACACACAGAGCAGGGGGGGGGTTGGGGGCTGACAGCATCTACATGGACGCAATGCTAACAGTGCTTTGGGCCTCACGGTAGCATGGTGGTTAGCATCAATGCTTCACAGCTCCAGGGTCCCAGGTTCGATTCCCGGCTGGGTCACTGTCTGTGTGGAGTCTGCACGTCCTCCCCGTGTGTGCGTGGGTTTCCTCCGGGTGCTCCGGTTTCCTCCCACAGTCCAAAGATGTGCGGGTTAGGTGGATTGGCCATGTTAAATTGCCAGTAGTGTAAGGTTAATGGGGGGATTGTTGGGTTACGGGTATACGGGTTACGTGGGTTTAAGTAGGGTGATCATTGCTCGGCACAACATCGAGGGCCGAAGGGCCTGTTCTGTTCTGTGCTGTACTGTTCTATGTTCTGTTCTATGGTGGCCCCAGCTTGGAGCTCCACTCTGGTGCTTGTCCTTTGCGCGCTGTTCGACTCGTCCCCACCATTGATTGGCAGGATGAAACTTATGGTACTTCGTCAATCGTTCAACGGCCAGCACAACGTCCGTTTGCACTCCCACAATGTAAGTGCTGGTCGGGATGTAGTCTGTGACTGGGATGGATACAGTGAGAGGAAGCCAGGCCAGGTTTCTCGGAATACTGATTAACCGAGGCCAGTCAAGGGGGCTGACATGTGAACACTGGAAGAAACCTGAACAGTCATTGTGTCGACACTCTCTGGAAACCAGGAAGTCAGAGCTTTTGGTGAGAATGGAACAGGAAGTGACTTGGACGTTTGGATAGTGCAATGCAGTGGAACCAGAAAGAAATAGTGTGACATTACTTCATCTCCCATAAAGTCAGAGTTTGTAAAGTAAAAACAAGATTGTACTTTTTTCTATAATTGGTTAACTTTCAAAAGAAATGTTAATATATCTATAACAAAGTTTGTGCGTACATGTCAGGATGCACAAGTTCAACTGAAGTTGTTTTCATGTTTAGCAGTTAAAAAGACATAAATTTGGAAATATTACGTCTCAGAAATAAAGTTTCAAAGTTTAAAAAAAAGACTGCCGGCCGCATCCGGCCATTAAATATGAACGATGAGTCTTTCTGCAAGAGACAGCGGCAGAGAGAAGATCACGCGTCCGACACATCAATGCTTTGGGTACAAAATCAGAGGTGATATTCCCCCATTTTGTAGCTGCCAGCAAGCAAGTAACAAACAGATCAGGATCTCACAACTAAATCTGCTGGAGAGAGCTTCTCATGAGAGTCCACGGCAGGTCAAAGCAGTGCTGGTGTGAGTTGTACCCGAGCTCCAAGGCCTCTGGTGAACAAACAATTAAGAAGAAACTGAAACAGGGAACAAAAGCAGTATAAAGATTATTTCTTGAGGTATGGCTTTACTTGTGCCAATGGAAATCATGATGCAAAGCCCATGTGTGTTATGACACATGAAGTTTAAAACCTTCAAATCTTCAAAGGCATTTGAAGACTAAGCATGGAGAGTTTGTGGACAAACCTCTTGATTTTTTTCAAAGCATGCAGCAAGAACGTAAATCGTCAGCTGAAGTACTCAGCAGAAATGTAACATTAATAATGAAGCCAGAGATTGTGAGGACCAAACAGGCCACCTGCCGCATTAAAGCCAGCAATAATGGTGTATCGCGAAGGTCGGCCGGCGTAGGTCGCTAACATCAGCCGGCATGTCTTGCAAACGTCGACCAACATGGGTCCCGAAGGTCCACCGGTTGGTAAAAGTGGGTCCTGGGGAAGAAAATTTGAAAACCACTGCCGTAGTGGGTCGGATCTTGAACAACAACGAGTCAGAATACAGGAGGGAGATAGAGAACCTAGTGGAGTGGTGTAACAACAACAATCTCTCCCTCAATGTAAGCACAACGAAGGAGCTGGTCATTGACTTCAGGAAGCAAAGTATCCTACACACCCATGTCAGCATCAACAGGGCCGAGGTGGAGATGGTTGACAGCTTCAAATTCCTAGGGGTGCACATCACCAACAATCTGGCCTGGTCCACCCATGTTGACAATACGACCAAGAAAGCACAACAGCGCCTATACTTCCTCAGGAAACTAAGGAAATTCAGCATGTCCACATTAACCCTTACCAACTTTTACAGATGCACCATAGAAAGCATCCTATCTGGCTACATCACAGCCTGGTATGGCAACTGCTCGGCCCAAGACCTCAAGAAACTACAGACAGTTGTGAACACAGCCCAGTCCATCACGCGCACCCACCTCCCATCCATTGATTCTGTCTACACCTCCCGCTGCCTTAGGAAAGCGGGCAGCATAATCAAAGACCCCTCCCACCCGGCTTATTCACTCTTCCAACTTCTTCCATTGGGCAGGAGATACAAAAGTCTGAGAACACGCACGAACAGACTCAAAAACAGCTTCTTCCCTGCTGTTACCAGATTCCTAAATGACCCTCTTATGGACTGATCTGATCTCTTCACACACCTTCTCCACTGAGTAGTACTACACTCCATATGCTTCACCCAATGTCTGTGTCTATGTATTTATGCTTGCTCTATGTTTTTCGTGTATGGAAAGATCTGTCCAGACTGTGCGCAGAACAATACTTTCACTATACCTCGGTACATTTGATAATAATAAATGCAATCCAATCCAATGGTCAATGGGTGTTTTTCTGACCGGAGGCCTGTCCCCAGTGGGGTCCCGCAGGGATCAGTGTTGGGGCCCTTGCTGTTTGTGATTTACATAAATGTTTTAAGGGTTTATCAGTAAGTTTGCGGATGATACGAAAATTGCCAGGGTGGTAAATAGCGAGGAGGAATGTGGTAGCACTGGACAGGGTGCAGAGGAGATTTACCAGGATGTTGCCTGGGCTGGAGAGTGTTAGTTATGAAGAGAGATTAAATAGACTGGGGTTGTTTTCCTTCGAACAGAGGAGAGTTCACGAACATTGTTTAGGGAAGGAAATCTGCCATCCTTACCTGGTCTGGCCTACATGTTACTCCAGACCCACAGCAATGTGGTTGACTCTTAAATATCCTCTGAAATGGCCGAGCAACACTCAATGTTGTATTCAACCGTTAGGAAAGCACAAAAAGGGCAGCACGGTGGCGCAGTGAGTAGCACTGCTGCCTCACGGCGCCGAGGTCCCAGGTTCGATCCCGGCTCTGGGTCACTGTCCGTGTGGAGTTTGCACATTCTCCCCGTGTTTGCGTGGGTTTCGCCCCCACAACCCAAAAAGGTGCAAGCTAGGTGGATTGGCCACTCTAAATTGCCCCTTAATTGGAAAAATGATTGGGTACACTAAATTTATAAAAAATAAAAAAATAAAAAGGAAAGCACAAAAAGAGAATTAAACCGGATGGTCCACACTCATCGACCCAGGCATCGGAAACAACAACAGCCTACCCCTATCATCCCTGCAAAGACTTCCTTACCAACATCTGGGGGCTTGGGCCAAAGTTGGGAGAGCAACAGCCTGACATAGTCACACTCACAGAATCATACCTTACAATGTCCCAGATACCACTATCACCATTCCTGGGTATGTCCTGTCTCACTGGCAGGACAGACCCAGCAGAGGTGGTGGCACAGTGGGATCCAGTCGGGAGGGAGATGCCCTGGGATTCCCCAACATCGACTCTGGACCCCATGAAGTCTCAGGGCTCCAGGTTAAACATTGGCAAGGAAACCTTCTGCAGATTCCATGTACCGGCCACTATCAGCTGACAAATCAGTACTCCATGTTGAACAGCACTTGGAGGAAGCACTGAGGGTGGCAAGGGCTCAGTATATGCTCTGGGGGGGGGGACTTCAATGACCATCACCAAGAGTGGCTCAGTAGTACCACCACAGACTGAGCTACCGAGTCCTAAAGGACAATAGCTGCTAGACTGGGTCTGAAGCAGGTGGTGAGGGAACCAACAAGAGGGAAAAACATACTTATAAGAACATAAGAACATAAGAACTAGGAGCAGGAGTAGGCCATCTGGCCCCTCGAGCCTGCTCCGCCATTCAATTAGATCATGGCTGATCTTTTGTGGACTCAGCTCCACTTTCCGGCCCGAACACCATAACTCTTAATCCCTTTATTCTTCAAAAAACTATCTATCTTTACCTTAAAAACATGTAATGAAGGAGCCTCAACTGCTTCACTGGGCAAGGAATTCCATAGATTCACAACCCTTTGGGTGAAGAAGTTCCTCCTAAACTCAGTCCTAAATCTACTTCCCCTTATTTTGAGGCTATGCCCCCTAGTTCTGCTGTCACCCGCCAGTGGAAACAACCTGCCCGCATCTATCCTATCTATTCCATTCATAATTTTAAATGTTTCTATAAGATCCCCCTCATCCTTCTAAATTCCAACGAATCTTGACCTCATCCTCACCAATCTGCCTGCTGTAGATGCATCTGTCTATGACAGTATCAGTAGAAGTGTGGAGGCAAGCCCTGTCTTCACATTGAGGATACCCTCCTTGTTGTGTGGCACTACCACCGTGCTAAATGGGATAGACTTCGAACAAATCTAGCAACTCAAGACTGGGCATCCACGAGGTTCTGTGAGCCATCAGCAGCAGCAGAATTGTATTCAAACACAATCTGTAACCTCATGGCCCGGCATATCCCCCACTCTACCATTACCACCAAGCAAGGGGATCAACCCTAGTTCAATGAAGAATGCAGGAGAGCAGGCCACGAGCAACATCAGACATACCGAAAAATGAGGTGTCAGCCTGGATAGACAGAGCTAAGCAATTCCACAACTAAACATCAGATCTAAGCTCTGCAGTCCTGCCACGTCCAGCCGTGAATGGTGGTGGACAATTAAACAACAAAGAACAATTAACAAAAAAAAGTACAGAACAAGAACAGGCTCTTCGGCCCTCCAAGCCTGTGCTGACCATGCTGCCCGTCTAAGCTAAAATCTTCTACACTTCCTGGGTCCGTATCCCTCTATTCCCATCCTATTCATGTATTTGTCAAGATACCCCTCAAACGTCACTATCGTCCCTGCTTCCACCACCTCTTCCGGCAGCGAGTTCCAGGCACCCACTACCCTCTGTGTAGAAAATTTGCCTCGTACATCTTCTCTAAACCTTGCCCCTCGCACCTTAAACCTATGCCCCCTAGTAATTGACCCCTCTACCCTGGGAAAAAGTCTCCGACTATCCACTCTGTCTATGCCCCTCATAATTTTGAAGACCTCTATCAGGTCGCCCCTCAATCTCCGCCATTCTAGTGAGAACAAACTGAGTTTATTCAACCGCTCCTCATAGCTTATGCCCTCCATACCAGGCAACATCCTGGTAACTCTCTTCTGCACCTTCTCAAAAGCCTCCACATCCTCCTGGTAGTGTGGCGACCAGAATTGAACACTATACTCCAAGTGTGGCCCAACTAAGGTTCTATACAGCTGCAACATGACTTGCCAATTTTTATATTCAATGCCCGGCCAATGAAGGCAAGCATGCCGTATGCCTTCTTGACTACCTTCTCCACCTGTGTTGCTCCTTTCAGTGACCTGTGAACCTGCACACCTAGATCTCTCTGACTGTCAATACTCTTGAGGGTTCTACCATTCACTGTATATTCCCTACCTGTATTAGACCTTCCAAAATCCTCCCTGGAAGAGGAAGCTCCACAAACCCCCATTCTCAATGATGGAGGAGCCCAGCATATATGTGCAAAAGACAAGGCTGAAGCATTCACAACAGCATTTAGCCAGAAGTACATAAGAACATAAGAACTATGAGCGGCACAGTGAACAATGAGATCATGGCTGATCTTTTGTGGACCCAGCTCCACTTTTCTGCCCGAACACCATAACCCTTTATTCCTCAAAAAACTATCTTTATCTTGAAAATATTTAATGAAGGAGCCTCAACTGCTTCACTGGGCAGGGAATTCCATAGATTCACAACCATTTGGGTGAAGAAGTTCCTCCTAAACTCAGCCCTAAATCTACTTCCCCTTATTTTGAGGCAATGCCCCCTAGCTCTGCTTTCACCCGCCAGTGGAAACAATCTTCCCGCATCGATTCTATCTATTCCCTTCATAATTTTATATGTTTCTATAAGATCCCCCACATCCTTCTAAATTCCAACGAGTACAGTCCCAGTCTACTCAACCTCTCCTCATAATCCAACCCCTTCAGCTCTGGGATTAACCTAGTGAATCTCCTCTGCACACCCTCCAGTGCCAGTGCATCCTTTCTCAAGTAAGGAGACCAAAACTAAACACAATACTCCAGGTGTGGCCTCACTAACACCTTATACAATTTCAGCATAACCTCCTAGTCTTAAACTCCATCCCTCTAGCAATGAAGGACAAAACTCCATTTGCCTTCTTAATCACCCGTTGCACCTCTAAACCAACTTTTTGCGACTCATAAGCGGCCACTGGTTGGAGGCATTTACGGCACAAAGGAAGAGTGTTGTGATGGTTGGAGGTCAATCATCTTAGGTCCAGGACATCACTGCAGGAGTTCCTCAGGGTAGTGCCCTCGGCCCAACCATCTTCAGCTGCTTCATCAATTACCTGCCTTCCATCATAAGGTCAGAAGTGGGGATGTTTGCAGATGACTGCACAATCTTCAGCACCATTCGCGACTTCTCAGATAATGAAGCCGTCCATGTCCAAATGTAGCAAAACCTGGGCAATATCCAGGCTTGGGCTGACAAGTGGCAAGTTACATTTGTGCCACACAAGTGCCAAGCAATGACCATCTCCTATAAGAGAGGATCTAATCACCATCCCTTGACATTCAATGGCATTATCATCACTGAAACCCCCACAATCAACATCGGGGGGGGGGGGGGGGGGGGCTGGTTGGGTTATCATTGATCAGACACAGAACTGGATTAGCCACATTAAAACTGTGGCGACCAAAGCAAGTCAAAGGCTAGGAATGCTACGGCGAGTAACTCACCTCCCTCCCCCCCCCCTCCCTCACCAAGTAACTCACCAAGACTCCTTAGACAACACCTTCCAAACCCACAACCACCACCATCTAGAAGGACAAGAGCAGCAGATACCTGGAAAACCCACCACCTGGAGGTTCCCCTCCAAGTCACTCACCACCCTGACTTGGAAATATGTCACCATTCCTTCACTGTCACTGGGTCAAAATCCTGGAACTCCCTGCCTAACAGCACAGTAGGTGTACCTACATCTCAGGGACTGCAGTGGTTCAAGAAGGCAGCTCACCACCACCTTCTGAAGGGCAATTAGGGATGGGGGCAATAAATGCTGGCCTAACAAGCGACACCCACATCCCATAAATTAATAAAATAAGGCAGCAAAGATGGCTGATGGTACGTTGGCCTTCATGGCGAGAGTATTGGAGTACAGGAGCAGGGATGTCTTACTGCAATTACACAGGACCCTGGTGAGGCCACACCTGGAATATTGTGCGCAGTTTCACTCCCCTTATCCGACGAAGGATGTTCTTGCTGTAGAGAGTGCGCAGCAAAGGTTTACCAGACTGATTCTGGGATGGCGGAACTGACATATGAGGAACGATCAGGTTGGTTAAGATTGTAATCGCTGGAGTTCAGAAGAATGAGGGGGATCTCATAAATCTATAAAATTCTAACAGACTAGACAGGATAGATGCAAGAAGGATGCTGCCACTGCTGCGGCTGTCCAGAATCAAGGATCACAGCCCCAGGATTTAAGGTAAACCATTCAGGACAGAGATGAAATGTCTTCACCCAGAGAGTGGCGAGTCTGTGGAATTCGTTACCACAGGAAGTAGTTGAGGCCAAATTACTGCATGTTTTCAAGAAGCAGTTAGATATAGCGCTTAGGGCGAAGAGGATAAAAGGATATGGAGGGAAAGCAGGATTAGGCTATTGAGTTGGATGATGAGCCATGATGATAATTAAAGGCACAGCAGGCTTGAAGGGCCGAATGGCCTCCCCCTGCTCCTATTATCTAGGTTTCTTTGTTCCTTAATAAAAATCAACCATTCGAAGATATAAACTGAATAGATCCAGCATCATTGCTCTGTTTGTGGAGTTCCAATCCATCCATCCTGTGGAGAAGTGTTTTGTAATTTCACATCTGAAATGTTTAGTTCGAAGTTTTAGACTCTGCCCTAGTCTCAGACTCTTGATGAGTGGAAATAATTTTCGTCTCAACCTGGTCCTCCAGAGATCCTGAAAACATCAATTTACTGTCTAAATCTCAGTGAAGAAAACTATCTCCTTATAAAGGAGTCCAGATATCATTCCGGCAAACCTGTCTGCACTCCCACTCTCCTACCTGCGATGTGATACCCAGTATCCAGGATTATTCGCAGTATTCCAGTATTTTTTATTCATTTATGGGATGCGGGTGTTGCTGGCTGGGTCAGTATTTCTTGCCCATCCCTAATTGCCCTTGAACTGTGTGTCTCACTCCGCCATTTCAGAGAGGGGCAGTTAAGATGGCCCAGATTGTAGGCCAGACTAGGTTAGGGACGGTAGATTCCCTTCCTGAACGGGCATTAGTGAATCAGATGGGGTTTTTTTTAATGACAATCGACAAGGGTTGCATGGTCACCCTTATTAAGACTAACTTTTAATTTACTTATTAATTGCTCCAGGCGGCCGTAGTGGGATTTGAACCCCTGTCCCCAGCACACGAGCCCAGATCCCTGGATTACTTGCCGAGTGATATTGCACTGTATTCTCTGGTGTTGTCTAACCAGGCTCAGTACAGATGATGTTTCTATTCTATTTCACGAGATAGAAAGGTCAGCATACCATGAAGCCTTCTAATTGGTTTTTGGACTAATCTACGATAGTTTAAGGATTTTATATCTAGACCCCAACACTCTCGAGACCTCTAATGATTCTAACTCTTTATCATGTTGAAACTCCTCATTTCCTTCAAGGTCAAAAGTGATTGACCTCATTCACCAATTTTGAAAACCATTTGCCACACTTCGCACATTCACTAAAGCTCTGCAACGTATTGTTCCATTTTACAATTCTGCTTAAGTTTCTGTGATTGGCAAATTTGGATAAACGTGCTTTTGTCATGTGGCCGATACTTGCTGCATACCAGTTACATTCTATCAATTAGTCGGTGTGTGTGGGACCCGTACCCCAGTGAGAGTCAGTGTGTGTGGGACCCGTACCCCAGTGAGAGTCAGTGTGTGTGGGACCCCTACCCCAGTGAGAGTCCGTGTGTGTGGGACCCGTACCCCAGTGAGAGTCTGTGTGTGGGACCCATACCCCAGTGAGAGTCAGAGTGTGTGGGACCCATACCCCAGTGAGAGTCAGTGTGTGTGGAACCCCTACCCCAGTGAGAGTCAGTGTGTGTGGGACCCGTACCCCAGTGAGAGTCAGTGTGTGTGGGACCCTTACCCCAGTGAGAGTCAGTGTGTGTGGGACCCGTACCCCAGTGAGAGTCAGTGTGTGTGGGTCTGTATCCCAGTGAGAGTCAGTGTGTGTGGGACCCTTACCCCAGTGAGAGTCAGTGTGTGTGGGGGTCCCGTACCCCAGTGAGAGTCAGTGTGTGTGGGGGTCCCGTACCCCAGTGAGAGTCATGTGTGTGGGACCCGTACCCCAGTGAGAGTCAGTGTGTGTGGGACCCGTACCCCAGTGAGAGTCAGGGTGTGTGGGACCCGTACCCCAGTGAGAGTCAGTGTGTGTGGGACCCGTACCCTAGTGAGAGTCAGTGTGTGCGGGACCCGTACCCCAGTGAGAGTCAGTGTGTGTGGGACCCGTACCCCAGTGAGAGTCAGTGTGTGTGGGACCCGTACCCCAGTGAGAGTCAGTGTGTGTGGGACCCGTACCCCAGTGAGAGTCAGTGTGTGTGGGGCCCGTACCCCAGTGAGAGTCAGTGTGTGTGGGACCCATACCCCAGTGAGAGTCAGTGTGTGTGGGACCCGTACCCCAGTGAGAGTCAGTGTGTGTGGGACCCGTACCCCAGTGAGAGTCAGTGTGTGTGGGACCCGTCCCCCAGTGAGAGTCAGTGTGTGTGGGACCCCTACCCCAGTGAGAGTCAGTGTGGTGGGACCCGTCCCCAGTGAGAGTCAGTGTGTGTGGGACCCCTACCCCAGTGAGAGTCAGTGTGTGTGGGACCCGTACCCCAGTGAGAGTCAGTGTGTGTGGGACCCGTACCCCAGTGAGAGTCAGTGTGTGTGGGACCCGTACCCCAGTGAGAGTCAGTGTGTGTGGGACCCGTACCCCAGTGAGAGTCAGTGTGTGTGGGACCCGTACCCCAGTGAGAGTCAGTGTGTGGGGACCCGTACCCCAGTGAGAGTCAGTGTGTGTGGGACCCGTACCCCAGTGAGAGTCAGTGTGTGTGGGACCCGTACCCCAGTGAGAGTCTGTGTGTGTGGGACCCGTACCCCAGTGAGAGTCAGTGTGTGTGGGACCCGTACCCCAGTGAGAGTCAGTGTGTGTGGGACCCGTACCCCAGTGAAGTCAGTGTGTGTGGGACCCATACCCCAGTGTGAGTCAGTGTGTGTGGGGCCCCAGTGAGAGTCAGTGTGTGTGGGACCCGTACCCCAGTGAGAGTCAGTGTGTGTGGGACCCGTACCCCAGTGAGAGTCAGTGTGTGTGTGGGGGACCCGTACCACAGCGAGAGTCCGTGTGTGTGGGACCTGTACCCCAGTGAGAGTCCGTGTGTGTGTGTGGGACCCGTACCCCAGTGAGAGTCAGTGTGTGTGGGACCCGTACCCCAGTGAGTGTCAGTGGGTGTGGGACCCGTACCCCAGTGAGAGTCAGTGTGTGTGGGTCTGTACCCCAGTGAGAGTCAGTGTGTGTGGGTCTGTACCCCAGTGAGAGTCAGTGTGTGTGGGACCCGTACCCCAGTGAGAGTCAGTGTGTGTGGGACCCGTACCCCAGTGAGAGTCAGTGTGTGTGGGACCCCAGTGAGAGTCAGTGTGTGTGGGACCCGTACCCCAGTGAGAGTCAGTGTGTGTGGGACCCGTACCCCAGTGAGAGTCAGTGTGTGTGGGACCCGTACCCCAGTGAGAGTCAGTGTGTGTGGGACCCCAGTGAGAGTCAGTGTGTGCGGGACCCGTACCCCAGTGAGAGTCAGTGGTGTGTGGGACCCGTACCCCAGTGAGAGTCAGTGTGTGTGGGACCCATACCCCAGTGAGAGTCAGTGTGTGTGGGACCCATACCCCAGTGAGAGTCAGTGTGTGTGTAGGACCCGTACCCCAGTGAGAGTCAGTGTGTGTGGGACCCGTACCCCAGTGAGAGTCAGTGTGTGTGGGACCCGTACCCCAGTGAGAGTCAGTGTGTGTGGGACCCGTACCCCAGTGAGAGTCAGTGTGTGTGGGACCCCAGTGAGAGTCAGTGTGTGCGGGACCCGTACCCCAGTGAGAGTCAGTGTGTGGGACCCGTACCCCAGTGAGAGTCAGTGTGTGTGGGACCCGTACCCCAGTGAGAGTCAGTGTGTGTGGGACCCGTACCCCAGTGAGAGTCAGTGTGTGGGACCCGTACCCCAGTGAGAGTCAGTGTGTGTGGGACCCGTACCCCAGTGAGAGTCAGTGTGTGTGGGACCCGTACCCCAGTGAGAGTCAGTGTGTGTGGGACCCGTACCCCAGTGAGAGTCAGTGTGTGTGGGACCCGTACCCCAGTGAGAGTCAGTGTGTGTGGGTCTGTACCCCAGTGAGAGTCAGTGTGTGTGGGACCCGTACCCCAGTGAGAGTCAGTGTGTGTGGGTCTGTACCCCAGTGAGAGTCAGTGTGTGTGGGACCCATACCCAGTGAGAGTCAGTGTGTGTGTGGGACCGTACCCCAGTGAGAGTCAGTGTGTGTGGGGGACCCGTACCCCAGTGAGAGTCAGTGTGTGTGGGACCCGTACCCCAGTGAGAGTCAGTGTGTGTGGGGTCTGTACCCCAATGAGAGTCAGTGTGTGTGGGACCCTGTACCCCAGTGAGCCGGTGGGTGGGGGGTCTCTGTCCCGAGGGGGGGTGGGGTCCCTGTCCCGAGGGGTGGGGGGGCGGCCCCACTCTCTCTCCCCCCCCCCCCTCTTTCCCGCGGTTCCGGGTCTCTTACCTCAGCCGCGGCTCCGCTCCCGGGCGGCGGACAACACGGCTGCCCCGCCCCCCGCCCTGCCCATTGTGGCCCCGCCTCCGACCCCGCCCCCTCCCGTCACCGCCCCCCGCCCATTCTGGCCCCGCCTCCGGCCCGCCTCCTCCCCGTCACACGGCCCCGCCCCTCCCGTCACCGCCCCCGCCATTCTGGCCCCGCCCTCTTCCCCGTCACCGGCCCCGCCCTCCTAACCGTCACCCGCCCCGCCCCCCTCCCCGCCCATTCTGGCCCCGCCTCCGGCCCCGCCCTCCTCCCCGTCACCGGCCCCGCCCCCTCCCGTCACCGCCCCCCGCCCATTCTGGCCCCGCCCTCTTCCCCGTCACCGGCCCCGCCCTCCTAACCGTCACCCGGCCCCGCCCCCCTCCCCGTCACCGCCATTCTGGCCCCGCCCCCCCCGGGTCACAAACCAGCCGCTGACAATCTGACACAAATTCACTTTATTACAAAACATTGATAAACATCGAGTGGCAACTCCCATAAACCCACCCAACCCCCACCCCAACCCCCCCCAACCCCCCCCAACACCCCTAAACCCCCCCACAACCCAAACCCCCCAAACCTCAACCCCCCCCCCACAACCCACCCACCCCCCCCCCAAACCTCAACCCCCCCACAACCCAAACCTCAAACCCCCCCACAACCCAAACCCCCCCCCAATCCCCCACCCCAAACCCCCACCTGAAAACCCCCCAAAAAATACAAAACACCCCGCAGCCCCCAAACTCCCCCCCCCACCCACCAAATACACCCCAGAACCTACGCCCCCCAACCCCTGCACCCCAAATGCAACCTCACGCCCAACACCCCCCACAGCTCAGTCAGCAACCCTCCCCCCAACACCCACCTCCCGCTCAGTCACTCCCCCCCCAAAAAAAACACCCGACCCCCCCAAAACCTGCCCCCCAAAAATACAACACACCCCAGAAGGTAGACTCTCTCTCCCCCCCCCCCCCCAACAACCCCCAGAATCCCAACACCCCACCCCCCCCCCCCCCAGGCTCACAGTCAGCAACCCCCCTCCCAAAGCACCCCTCCTCCCAAAACCCAGACCCCCACACCAAACACCAACCCTCCCCCAAAACCCAGCCCCACCCCCTTCAAACCCCACAAAACCCAGACACACTCAGCCCCCCCAATCAGTCTTTCACAACATTCATTCCTTCTTCAGATTTGCTGCCAGCAGCCCCTGTACAGGGCTGGAATAGGGGAATTCAAAATATTGATTAAAAAACCACAAACAAGAAAAAATGTCCCAGAAACATGGTGAAATAAAAGTTGACAGACGAGGAATTATTGGCATTTCTACAATGGCGTTGATCCAAAAATGACCTCGCACCTTGAGGGGTGAAGAATTTAATCATCCCATTCATCGTCATCTTCAAAATCAGCTGGAGCAGAAACAGATAATCAAAATTACAATGTCCTCGTACAGCCCAGCATTACCCCGGTCCCATTCTCTCCCACCCTCAAACCCTGTCACCCTCAAACCCCGTCTCATTCACCCCAACCTCCAGACCCTGTCCCATCCTCTCCTATCCCACCCATCCCCCCCAAACCCCTGTCCAATCCCCTCCAATCCCACCCCCCCAAATCCTGTCCCATCCTCCCCTATCCCACCCACCCATCCCCAAACCCTCTCCCATCCCCCCAAACCCTGTCCCATCCTCTCCTATCCCATCCCCCAAACCCTGTTCCATCCTCTCCTATCCCATCCCCCAAACCCTGTTCCATCCTCTCCTATCCCAACTCCCCCCAAACCCTGTCCCATCCCCCAAACCCTGTCCCATCCCCCAAACCCTGTTCCATCCTCTCCGATCCCAACTCCCCCCCCAAACCCTGTCCCATTCTCTACTACCCTCAAACCCTGTCTCATCCATCCCATCTTCCAGACCCTGTCCCATCCTCTCCCATTCCACCCCCCCCCCCAAACCCTGTCCCATTCTCTACCACCCTCAAACCCCGTCTCATCCATCCCATCCTCCAGACCGTCCCATCCTACAGACTGTCCCATCCTATCCCACCCACCCCCCAAACCCTGTCCCATTCTCTACTACCCTCAAACCCTGTCTCATCCATCCCATCCTCCAAACCCTGTCCCATCCTCTCCTATCCCACCCATCCCCCCCAAACCGTGTCCCATCCTCTCCTATCCCACCCCACCCCCCCAAACCCTGTCCCATCTTTTCCCACCCCCAAACCCCGTCTCATCCTCTCCCACCTCCACGACCCTGTCCCATCCTCTCTTAACCACACCCCGTCCTGGGGTGGTGGGGGCCACGCTGTAAAATGGAAAAGACTGCTCAAAACTCGTGTGATGCTGAAAATCCCACCAGTGGGAGGGGCTACAAAATTCTGCCCAATGACTCGCAACGGCTCAGAACAGTCAGAGGTTTGCAGCATGGAAACAGGCCCTTCGGCCCAACTTGTCCATGCCGCCCAGTTTTTAAACCACCAAGCTAGTCCCAATTGCCCTGATTTGGCCCATATCCCTCTATACCTAGCATTCCTATGTCATTGTCAAGACAAAATTGTACCCGCCTGTACTTCTGAATCATCTGGCAGCTCTTTCCAGACACTCACCGCTCTGAAAGAAATTGCTCTTCTGGACCCCTTTCCCCCCTCCCCCATTAAACCTATGCCCTCTAGTTTTAGACTCCTCTACCTTTGGGAAAATGATGTTGACTATCTCCCTTATCTATGCCCCTCATTATTTTATTAACCTCTACAAGATTACCCGAGCCTCCTACGCTCCAGGGAAAAAAGTCCCAGTCTACCCAGCATCTCCTTATAACTCAAACCATCAAGTCCCGGTAGCATCCTCGTAAATCTATTCTGCACTCTTTCTAGTTAAATAATATCCTTCCTATAATAGGGTGACCAGAACTGTACACAGTACTCCCAAGTATGGCCTCACTAATGCCTTGTTCAACTTCAACAAGACGTCCCAACTCCTGTATTCAATGTTCTGACCAATAAAACCTAGCCTGCTGAATGCCTTCTTCACCACCCTGTCCACCTGCCACTCCACCTTCAAGCAGCTATGAACCTGTACTCCTCGATCTCTGTTGTACTCTCCCCAACACCATTAACTGAGTAGGTCCTGCCCCAATTCAATCTACCAAAATGCATCACCTCACATTTATCTAAATTCATTGACCATTCATTGGTCCAATTGATCAAGATCCTGTTGCAATCAGAGATTACCTTCTTCACTGTCCACTATGCCACTAATCTTGGTGCCATCTGCAAACCATGCCTCCTAAATTCTCATCTAAATCATTAATATAAATAACATAACAGTGGGCCCAGCACAACGCTAGTCACAGGACTCCAATTTGAAAGTCAACCTTCTGCAACCACCCTTTCTCTTCGGTCGCCAAGCCAATTTTGTATCCCATTGGCTGGTACCTCACCCTGGATCCCTTGAGATTTAACCTTATGCAACAACCTACCTTGTGGTACCTTGTCAAAGGCCTTGCAGAAGGCCATGTAGATAACGTTGACTGCACTGCCCTCATCTACCTTCTTGGTTACCCCTTCAAAAAACTCAATCAAATTGGAGACACATGGATTTTCCACTCACAAAGCCATGCTGACTGTCTCTAATCAGTCCTTGCCTCTCCGAATGTCCATAGATCCTGTCTCTCAAAATACCCTCTAACAACTTACCCACCGCAGACGTTAGGCTCACCAGTCTGTAGTCCCCAGGATTTTCCCTGTGGCCTTTCTTAAACAAAGATACAACATTTGCTACCCTACAATCTTCAGGCACCTCACCTGTGGCTGCCGACAATTCAAATACCACTGCTAGAAGACCGTAATGTCCTCCCTAACCCCCACAACGTCCTGGGATATATTTAATCAAGTCCCGGGGATTTATCTACCTTGATGCGTTTTAAGACATCCAGCACCTCCTTCTCTGTAACATGTACACTCCTCAAGACATCACAATTTATTTCCCCAAATTCCCTAACATCCATGCCTTTCTCAGTAGTAAAACCAATTAGAAATAATTATTTAGGATCTCACTCATCTCTTGTGGATCCGCACATAAATGACCTTGTAGTTCCTCAAGAGGCCCTCTCCTGCTGAGTCACTCTATTGCCCTTTATGTATTTGTAGAAATTCTTTGGATTCTCCTTTGCCTTATCTGCCAAAGCAATCTCATGTCCCCTTTTTGCCCTCCTGATTTCTCCCTTAACTCTACTCCTCCAACTTCTATATTCTTCAAGGGATCCACTTGACCCCAGCTGCTGATGCATGTCGTATGCCTCCTTCTTTTTGGCCAGGGCCTCAATATCCTGAGTCATCCAGGATTCCCTACTTCTACCAGCCTTGCCCTTCACTCTAAAAGGAATGTGCTCACCCTGAACCCTAGTTAACACCCTTTTGAAGCCTCCCACTTACCAGCTGTCCCTTTGCTGCCAACAGACTGCCCCAATCAACTTTTGAAAGTTCGTGTCCAATACCATCAAAATTGGCTTTGCCCCGATTTAGAATTTTAACTTTTGGGCCAGACCTATCATTCTCCATAGCTATCTTAAAACTAATGGAATTATGGTCACTGGTCCCAGATTGATCCCTCACTAACACCTCTTGTCACCTGCCTTTCCTCATTTCCCAAGAGGAGGTCTGGTTTTGCCCCCTCTCTAGTTGGGCCATCCATGAATGAGAAATGTATCCAGAATACACACAACAAATTTCTCTCCATCCAAGCCCTGAATGCTATGGCTGTCCCAATCAATGCTAGGAAAGTTAAAATCCCCAACGAAAACCACCCTATATTTTTTAGCTTTCTGTAATCTCCCTACATATTAGCTCCTCAATTTCCTGCTATTTGTGGGTCTGTAGTACAATCCTATCAAATCCTATCAAAGAAACAGAAACATTCTGGCTCACTTGACGAGTGAATGACACGATTCCTTTTCTGCATTACTTTTATAAGGGCTCCCACAATGTCATCGGCCTCAGCAGGTGGAATGGGTCTGGAGACCGGGCTGTCAGCTATCTGAAAGAAAGTTATGATGAGATTAGAATGCTCAAGTCAAAAGGTTCAGAACTGCCATTCTTTCAAAGCCACAATTCAGTCATCCAGCTTATTCCAACAGGGCACAGTGTAAATTTCCATATCATTTTCTGGGCAGTGATTATTAAACATCACAACCAATGATTAAGTCCACACAGAAGCCGATAATCAGGCAGGTGCTACACTGGGACAGTGATTCGGTCAGACTTTCGGCTCAGAGAAAAATAAACATATTCTAGGTCCAAACTAAACCTCACCAGAAGTTGGATTGGATTAATTTGTCACGTATACCAAGGTACAGTGAAAAGTACTTTTCTGCGAGCAGCTTAAACAGATCATTTAGGACATGAAAATAAAATAAAATACATAATAGGGAAACACAAGGTGCACAATGTAACTACATAACACCGGCATCGGATGAAGCATACAGGGTGCAGTGTTAATGAGGTCAGTCCATAAGAGGGTTGTTTAGGAGTCTGGTAACAGCGGGGAAGCAGCTGTTTTTGAGTCTGTGCGTGCGTGTTCTCAGACTTCTGTATCTCCTGCCCAATGGGGGCTGGTTTAGCTCACCAGGCTAAATCGCTGGCTTTTAAAGCAGACCAAGCAGGCCAGCAGCACGGTTCGATTCCCGTACCAGCCTCCCCGGACAGGCACCGGAATGTGGCGACTAGGGGCTTTTCACAGTAACTTCATTGAAGCCTACTCGTGACAATAAGCGATTTTCATTTCAATGGAAGAAGTTGGAAGAGTGATTAAGCCAGGTGGGAGGGATCTTTGATTATGCTGCCCGCTTTCCCCAGGCAGCGGGAGGTGTAGATGGAGTCAATGGATGGGAGGCAGGTTCGTGTGATGGACTGGGTGGTGTTCACGACTCTCTGAAGTTTCTTGAGGTCTTGGGCCGAGCAGTTGCCATACCAGGCTGTGATGCAGCCCGATAGGATGCTTTCTATGGTGCATCTGTAAAAGTTGGTAAGGGTTAATGTGGACATGCCGAATTTCCTTAGTTTCGAGGAAGTATAGGCGCTGTTGTGCTTTCTTGGTGGTAGCGTCGACGTGGACGGACCAATTGGAAATGTGCACCCCTAGGAAGTTGAAACTGCTAACCAGATTGACTAGGTTGAGATTGTTCTCACTGGAGTTCAGAAGAATGAGGGTGATCTCATGGGGACTTATAAAATTTTAACGGGACTAGACAGGGTAGATGCAGGGAAGATGTTACCAATGATGGGTGTGTCCAGAATGAGGGGTCACAGTCTGAGGAACATAGAACATAGAACGATACAGCGCAGTACAGGCCCTTCGGCCCAGAATGTTGCACCGACATGGGAAGTCAAAAACTAAAGGCCATCTAACCTACACTATGCCATTATCATCCATATGCTTATCCAATAAATTTTTAAATGCCCTCAATGTTGGCGAGTTCACTACTGTTGCAGGTAGGGCATTCCACAGCCTCACCACTCTTTGCGTAAAAAACCCACCTCTGACCTATATCTATTACCCCTCAATTTAAGGCTATGTCCCCTCGTGCTAGCCACCTCCATCCGCGGGAGAAGGCTCTCACTGTCCACCCTATCTAACCCTCTGATCATTTTGTATGCCTCTATTAGGTCACCTCTTAACCTTCTTCTCTCTAACGAAAACAACCTCAAGTCCATCAGCCTTTCCTCATAAGATTTTCCCTCCATACCAGGCAACATCCTGGTAAATCTCCTCTGCACCCGTTCCAAAGCTTCCACGTCCTTCCTATAATGAGGCGACCAGAACGGTACGCAATACTCCAAATGCGGCCGTACCTGAGTTTTGTACAGCTGCAATATGACCTCATGGCTCCGGAACTCAATCCCTCTACCAATAAAGGCCAACACACCATAGGCCCTATCAACCTGGGTGGCAACTTTCAGGGATCTATGTACATGGACACAGAGATCCCTCTGCTCATCCACACTGCCAAGAATTTTACCATTAGCCAAATATTCCGCATTCCTGTTATTCTTTCCAAAGTGAATCACCTCACACTTCTCTACATTAAACTCCATTTGCCACCTCTCAGCCCAGCTCTGCAGCTTATCTATATCCCTCTGTAACCTGCAACATCCTTCCACACTGTCTACAACTCCACCGACTTTAGTGTCGTCTGCAAATTTACTCACCCAGCCTTCTGTGCCCTTCTGTGAGGGTAAACCATTTCAGACATAGATCATAGAATTTACAGTGCAGAAGGAGGCCATTCAGCCCATCGAGTCTGCACCGGCTCCTGGAAAGAGCACCCTACCCAAGGTTAACACCTCCACCCTATCCCCATAACCCCACCCAACACTAAGGGCAATTTTGGACACTAAGGGCAATTTATCATGTCCAATCCACCTAACTTGCACATCTTTGGACTGTGGGAGGAAACCGGAGCACCCGGAGGAAACCCACGCACACACGGGGAGGATGTGCAGACTCCGCACAGACAGTGACCCAAGCCGGAATCGAACCTGGGACCCTGGAGCTGTGAAGCGATTGTGCGATCCACAATGCGACCGTGTTGCCAATAAGGAGACATTTTTTCATAGAATTTACAGTGCAGAAGGAGGCCATTCGGCCCATTGAGTCTGCACTGGCTCTTGGAAAGAGCACCCTACCCAAGCCCATACCGCCACCCTATCTCCTTAACCCAGAAACCCCACCTAACACTAAGGGGCAATTTGGACCCCGAGGGCAATTTATCATGGCCAATCCACCTAACCTGCACATCTTTGGACTGTGGGAGGAAACCGGAGCACCCGGAGCAAACCAACGCACACACAGGGAGAACGGGCAGACTCCACACAGACAGTGACCCAGCGGGGAATCAAACCTGGGACCCTGGCGCTGTGAAGTATTTGTGCTATCCACAATGCTACCGTGCTGCCCCATTTATTCACACGAAGAGTGGTGAGCCTGTGGAATTCATTACCACAGGAAGTGTTTGATGCTAAAACATTGAATATATTCAAGAGACGGCTGGATATAGCACTGGGGGGGGGGGGGGGGGGGGGGGGCGCAATGGGATCAAAGGCTATGGGGAAAATGCATAATTAGGATATTGAGTTGGATGATCAGCCATGATCGTGATAAATGGCGTAGCAGGTTCGAAGGGCCAAAAGGCCTCCTCCTGCTCCTATCTTCTATCTATGTATCTCCGCCTCAGCCCCGTTGATGCTGACAGGGGTGTGTACAGTACTTTGCTTCCTGAAGTCAATGACCAGCTCTTCAGTTTTGCTGGCATTGAGGGATAGATTGTTGTCGCTGCATCACTCCACTAGGTTCTCAATCTCCCTCCTGTATTCTGACTCGTTGTTATTCGAGATCCGGCCCATTATGGTCGTATCGTCAGCAAACTTGTAGAAGTTATTGCAGTACCAATCAGAATGAGTCCTTACTGTAGAATCACCCTCTTCTGAATTTTTCTTAAACACAATTGACAGGATGGCTCTGGCCTTTGTGCTGACCCTACTCTCCCCATAGCCCTGTATAAATCCCCAAATTAATCTGTGCCCCACGCTCTCCCCACAGCCCTGTATCAACCCCAAACTAATCTCAGCGCCCCACGCTCTCCCCATAGCCCTGTATCAATCCCTAAATTAATCTCAGTGCCCCACACTCTCCCCATAGCCCTGTATACATCCCCAAATTAATCTGTGCCCCACGCTCTCCCCACAGCCCTGTACCAATCCCAAACTAATCTCAGTGCCCCACACTCTCCCCACAGCCCTGTATCAACCCCAAACTAATCTCAGTGCCCCGCTCTCTCCCCATAGCCCTGTATAAATCCCCAAATTAATCTCAGTGCCCTACACTCTCCCCATAGCCCTGTATACATCCCCAAATTAATCTGTGCCCTACACTCTTCCCATAGCACTGTATTAACCCCAAATTAATCTCAGTGCCCCACGCTCTCCCCATAGCCCTGTATAAATCCCCAAATTAATCTGTGCCCCACACTCTCCCCATAGCCCTGTATCAACCCCAAATTAATCTCAGTGCCCCACGCTCTCCCCATAGCCCTGTATCAATCCCTAAATTAAACTGTGCCCCATGCTCTTCCCATAGCTCTGTACCAACCTCAAATTAATCTGAGCGCCCACTCTCCCCATAGCCCTGTATCAATCCCAAACTAATCCCACTGCCCCACTCCTTCTATAATTCTGCATCAATTCTAAACTAATCCCTATTCTCACCTTTAGCCCCGCTCGCTCTCAAACCCCGAAAATCAATCCCAAATTTTGATTGATTGATTTTATTTATTGTCACATTTACAGAAGTAGTGAAAAGTATTTTTCTGCAACCGAGGGAACGTACATAGTAGACAAAAAGAATAATCAGAGAACATTGACAAATGATACATCGACAAACAGTGACCAATGCGGAACAAGGGGCCAAACAAAGCAAATCTAATCCCATTGCTCCACTCTGCCTGAATCAATCCCAAATTAAATCACACCACCATTCTCTCCTCACCCATAGCCCTTCACCAAAGAGAACAAAGAACATTACAGTACAGGAACAGGCCCTTCGGCCCATCAAGCCTGCGCCGATCCAGATTCCTTATTTAGACCTACTGCTTATTGCCCGAATGATTTGCATCCTTCCATTCCCCGCCCGTTCATGTGTCTATAATGATATATCTTAAACGTTGCTATCGTGCCTGCCTCCACCATCTCCACTGGCACCATCACCAAGCACCCACCACCCTCTGTGTGAAAAACTTTCCCTGCACATCTCCTCTAAACTTTCCCCCTCTCAATTTTGATCCTGTGCTCCCTGGTAATTGAGTTTTACACACTGGGAAAAAGCTTCCGACTATCCACCCTGTCTATACCTCTCGTCATTTTGTTGAACTCAAATCAGATCTCCCCACAGCCTCAGTCTTTCCAATCAAAAAAATCTGAGTTTATTCAACCTCTCCTCATAGCCAACACTCTCCAGACCAGGCAGCATCCTGGTAAACCTTTTTTGCATTCTCTCCGAAGCTTCCACGTCCTTCTGGTAGTGTGGCAATAAGAATTGCACGCAATATTCCAAATGTGGCCTAACTAAAGTTTTAAACAACCGGTAACATGACCGGTCAACTCTTGTACTCAATGCCCCGGCCAATGAAAGCAAGCATGCCATATGTCTTCTTGACCACCTTATCCACCTGCATGCCACTTTCATGGAACTATGGACCTGAACACCCACATCGCTCTGTATGCAAATTATCCTAACGGTTCTGCCATTTACTGTATAATTCACACCCAAATTAGATATTCCAAAATGCATCACCTCATTTGTCCATATTGTATTCCATCTACCATTTCTCTGCCAACTCTCTAATCTATCTATATTCTGTTGTATTCTCTGACAGTCTCCTTCACTATCTGCAACTCCACCTTTGTGTCATCTGCAAATTTGCTAATCAGACAATCTACATTTTCCTCCTGTTGCAAAGCCAGTTGTTTATCCATTGAGCTAGCACACTCCGAATCCCATGCAACTTTACCTATTGTACCAGTCTGCCATGAGGGGCCTTGTCAAACGCCTGATTAAAGCCCACGTAGACGACGTCCACAGCCTTCCCCTCAAATAATTTTGCCATCCCCTTAAAAAAACTCTATCCAGTTGTTAAGACATGACCTTTCCCGTACAAAACCATGGTGCCTGTCACTGACAAGTCCATTTGCTTCCAAATGTGAATAAATTCTGTCCCTCAGTATCTCCTCCAATAGCTTCCCCACCACTCGCGTCAGGCTCACCGGCCTATAATTACCTGGATTATCCCATCTTAAACAAAGGGTGCAATTGGCTATTCTCCAGTCTTCTGGAACCTCACCCATGGTCAAAGACGATGCAAAGAGTTGTTAAGGCCCCAGCTATTTCCTCTCTTGCCTCCCACAGTAACCTGGGATATATCCCATCTGGCCCAGGGGACTTGTCTACCTCAATGCATTTTAAGATGGACAACACTTCCTCCTTCATTATGCTGATATGTCCCAGAGTATTCACACACCCATCCCTAACCTCACACCCGTCATGTCCCTCTCCGTGGTGAATACTGATGCAAAGTACTCACTAAGGATCTCACCCACTTTCTCTGACTCCACACAGAACTTCCTTCCTTTGTCTGAGTGGGCCTATTCTTTCCCCAGCTAATTCCACTGCCTCATTCTCAACCTCTACCAATCCCAAATTAAATCCCACTGCCATGCTCTCCCTGCCCATAACCCTGCATCAATCCCAAACTAATCCTATATCATCTGTAAACCCATAAACCTGGAACATTCCAGACACTTTGACCAGTTTATTAATCAAAAGCTTACCCAGGTGCCCTTATTTACAAGATGAACAAAGGACAAACAGAAGTTTATAATTCAACCCAAGTTTATTTTAAAACACAATGAAATAGTTACCCTTAAAATTACCCCGTCTATAGTATGCCTCAAGGTTCTTAATACTACCAGAGTTGATGAACTGGATCAAGCTGCAGGCGAGGCTGGGTCGTCTCAGGGCTTTTATCTGTGAAAGTGGGCCTTGCACACTGCTTCCTTCAGTTCCCTGCACTGCTGTGCAGCCTCCTCTGCTGCCTTTACATCGAGTCTTCGCTGGAGAGGGTCACTGAGTGCCTCCTTATACCCCTCTTTGTGCCTTCCAGAGGCTTCTCTGGCCCTCAGTCGAGGTATCTGTGTAGGGGCCACAACAACTCAGCAGGAAACCAGAGGGTCCACCTTCAGGTTCATTGTTCGCAGGCAACCTTATCCTAAACAAGGTGGTCTGGATGCCAGAAAATCTGTTCTTCATCTGCGAAATCCACAACCAAATGCATTTCAATGGGACCAATTATCTTCCGATGTCTTGTTTACAGGGCAGGTCTGGACATGCCCCAGCTGTCTGTCTCTGTTGAGTATATGCAAACTTGGTTGTTTGAATTCCCATATGGTCTGTGGTTTAACTTAAAATATCCAATTCTGTATCGGGCCTAAAATTCAGGCTGTTGGCCATCTTACCACAGTATCCATGCTGAACAAATCCCACTTCCCCATTCCCAATAACCCTGTATCAATCCCATCACTGCCTCATCTCTTCCTACAGTCCTTTATAAATCCCAAAGTAATCCCACTCCCTCACTCACAATATCTTTGTATAAAATGTTTATCCACTCTGTCCCCCATGACCTTGGACTTCTCTGTAGATCAAGGTCTGTTTGACTCAGCCGTTAATATTCAATGGCCTGGCATCCACTGCTCAGTCAATGGGAATCCCAAAGATTATTAAATAAAGATTTCCTCTTTATTTCCTTCTTCAATAGGAGGCACTTGATTTTTAAATGGTGTGGTACTCACCACTGTTGTATTGTGTATACTGCATGAGGGTATCGACCCTGTACTACAGGTACGGGGGTAGATCCCTGCCTGCTGGCTCCGCCCAGTAGGCGGAGTATAAATGTGTGGGCTCTCCAAGCTACAGCCATTTCAGCAGCAGCTGCGGGAGGCTCCACATCTCTGCGTAATAAAGCCTCGATTACTCTCTACTCTCATCTCATCGTAATTGATAGTGCATCAATTTATTACGCAGAGATTTTCCAACGATGGATCTCCGCATCAAGCCGGATCGCCTGCAGCTGCACCTCAAGCAGACAACGCCAAGTCGGCCTTCGCACATTGGCTAGCTTGCTTCGAGGCCTACATCGGATCTGCAACTGAATCACCCTCAGAGGCACAGAAGCTCCAGATCCTCTACACGTGGCTGAGCTTCAATATCTTTCCCCTCATCCGGGACGCACCCACCTACGCCGAGGCTATGGTGCTACTGAAGGAGAACTACACCCAGCAGACCAACAAAATCTACGCCAGGGACCTCCTGTCCACACGGTATCAACTCCCCGGTGAGTCTGTGGGAGATTTCCAAGTCGAGAGCGATGCATCAGACGTTGCTCTGGCCGCCACCCTCAACCAGGCAGGCAGGCCCGTGGCATTCTTTTCCCGCACCCTCCATGCCTCTGAAATTCGGCACTCCTTTGTTGAAAAGGAGGCCCAAGCCATCGTTGAAGCTGTGCGACATTGGAGGCATTACCTGGACGGCAGGAGATTCACTCTTCTCACTGACCAATGGTCGGTAGCCTTCATGTTTGATAACACATAGCGGGGCAAGATCAAAAACGATAAAATCTTGAGGTGGAGGATCGAGCTCACCACCGACAATTATGAGATTTTATGACCAAATAAAGAGTAAGGTTGTGTGGTCTCCCAAATTGTGCACAGAGGGCAGGAACATTCATAGCAGGACCAGGGCTAAGTCGTTCCAGGATTCCACAGTTCTGGTCAAGTTATAGCAAACCAGTCATGGGCTTCTCGGGAAATGGATCTTCTCAGCACTTATTCCCAACCAGAGCAAACTTCTTCCCTGTTCACACCACCAAAACGCTTCTCAATATTTAAACCTTTATTAAATCTCTCCCTAACCTTCCCGACTCTGGCGGAAACAGTCGCAGAATCTCACATCTCTCCTCATCTATATCAGTATTGATTCCGATCACGGCCATTATCCTGGTGAATCAATACTATTATGCTCGAAATTCGACAGCATCCTCCCCAGACTTACCGACTTTAAATTGCATCCATGCCGGATCTGATCCAACAACAAATATCGAGAACTGGCTGCTCCCAGAGATTTCCCCGTCTCCACTGGATTCAACCCAGCACCTCGTCTGTCGTCTTCAGGCAGAAAATTATTTCGGAGATTTGGAGGGGGTGAGGCAACACTGTCAAAGACAGGGGGTGGAGGGGGTGAGGCAACTGGGGCACTGAATACATTAGTGAGAGGGGAAAGGCCTCCAAACTCTGGACTGGGTGGAAGGAGCGCTTCTGCTCCTCGTGGAGTAGGTTGCCCAGGACTGGGAGAAGCACGTTGACCTCTCCTTGTTTGAGCAGAGGGGTGAGCAGGACCTGTTCCTGCCTCATGAGGGAGAAGCTCTTCGTCATTGGATGGAGGAGGAGCAACTGCTCTCGCACAATTAAACCCGGAGGCAACTGGAGGAGAGAGAGGGAGAGAGTGAGAATCAGTCTTGCCTCTGACCCTGTGACCCACCACCCACTTTCATTCAGATAAAAGTAAATTACTGCAGAAGCTGGAATCCGAAAACAAAACCGAACGGGAGGTCTCAGCGAGTCTGACAGCATCGGAGGAGAGAAGAGTCTGGATAACTCTTCATCAGAACAGGAAATAGGATGAGATTTATACTGCCCGCGGTGTTTCTCTTCCAACAATCCGTTTCTCCACCCCCCCCCCCCATTCTCTCCCCCCCCACCCCCCCACCCCCAGGGCTACCTGTCCCCTGGTCCAGGTTGGCCTTTGAAACACTGCCTACCTTTGTTCTGTCATCACATTCTGATCTCAATGTGCCCCTATCAGCATCCTCCTTCCAGCCTTCATCACCACCATTTACATCCCTTTGTCCATGACATCTGTCAATCTCTCCCCAGCCTCCACCTATCGTAGCCCCGATATCCATCCCCAAGGGTATAAATCAAACCCTGTTCTCTCCAGCTGTGATGGAGTCAGACTCCAAACTCCACAGGGGGGGGGGGGGGGGGGGGAGCCAAATAACCAGGTGCTTTATTTCTAATGTCTCAGTGAAAATTCCCCCTCACCCTGACCAACATTCCCACGTCTAGACCCCAATCAGCCTTCTCCCTCTCGCCCAAACCTCCTCAGACCCTTCCGGTACCTCGTTGTTCCATTTCTGTCCCCACAGCTTCAATCCCTCCTTTCTGATCGACAACATTGTAGGTCAGCTGTACGTTTCCGACACCCTTCAGCCGCTTTCTCTTCATTGTCGACTCTCGGAGCAACACCATCAAATCCGGCTCCAGCAGATCCATCTACAGCAGAGAGGAGGTAATGGAGAGCAGCTCACACACCTCGCCAACTACCCCTTAACCCCTCACCATAGGCCCAGACCCTGCTCCCCCACACCACCCCCCAACCATGGGCCCAGGCCCTGCTCCCCCACACCACCCCCCAACCCCTCACCATCGGCCCAGGCCCAGACCCTGCTCCCCCACACCACCCCCCAACCATGGGCCCAGGCCCTGCTCCCCCACACCACCCCCCACCATCGGCCCAGACCCTGCTCCCCCACACCACCCCCCAACCATGGGCCCAGGCCCTGCTCCCCCACACCACCCCCCAACCATGGGCCCAGGCCCTGCTCCCCCACACCACCCCCCCCAACCCCTCACCATGGTCACAGGCCCAGACCCTGCACCCCCCCCCCCCAAACCAGTCACCATGGTCCAGGCCCAGACACAGACCCCCCCCCCCCCCCCCCACACCACTACGGGCCCAGGCCCACAACCTGCACCCCCCCAACCCCTCACCATGGCCCAGGCCCAGACCCTGGTCCCCCATACCACCCCCCAACCCCTCACCATGGGCACAGGCCCAGACCCTGCACCCCCCCCCCCCAAACCGCTCACCATGGTCCAGACCCAGACCCATTGCCCCCCTCCCCATCCTTCACCATGGGAGGCCCAGACCTTGCCCCCCTCCCCATGGGCACAGGCCCAGACTCTCACCGCATCCCCCCCTTACCACAGACCCACCAGTCCCTCCACAGAGACTGCTCACCAAAATGATGCTGCAGAGCTGAGCTCACTGCCCCATAACGAAACCCAGGGTCCACACCCCCTCAAAGGAAGTGGGTAGTAGGGAGGGAGTAGTCGAGGGCACATTCGCTGCCTACAGGCTAGGGTCACACAATGGCCCAGAGCTCTAGTTTCCTCAGCCCCTCCCCAACACGATCATGCCCCCCCCCCCCCCCCAGACTACATTAATTGAGAGGAGGGGGGGCGATTCTGCACTTACATCAAAGGCAGTTTCAGGGTCCCAGGCCACATGACCAATGTGTCTATGGAGAGAAAAACAATGGCCCCGTCAGCAGGAATAGCAAATAGTCCATTAACCATAAACCCCGATATTCCCCAATCCCAGCCAGCCACCCAACAGAAACACGATAATGAGGCCACACGGTCCCTCCAGTCTGCTCTGCCATTCGATCAGATTGTGATGTCAACACCACATTCCCACCTGCCCCATGACCTTTGACTCACTAGATCAAAATGTGTCAAACCCGGCCTTGAATAAATTCAATATCCCAGCCTCCAGCGCTCCGTTAGAAAATTCCACAGACCAAATACCCAGCGAGAAATTCTCCCAATCTTGGCGTCAAACCTCTTATTCTTAAACCTTATTCTTGCCCCCTGGTTGTAGTCACTCCCTCGAGTGGAAACATATTCCTGGTAATAACCCTATCAAACCCCCACAGAATCTGGTCTTTCAATAAGATCACGTCTCATTCTTCTAAACTCCAGTGGGTATAGAACCGCCCGATCTTTCCCAATGAGATAAGCCCCAACATCCCAGGAACCCTCTCAGAATTGCTCTAATGCGACTACATCGCAAATAAGGAAACTAAAACTGTCTCAGGCCTAGAGTTCCAGTTTCACCAATACCACGTACAATTATAGCAAAACATCCCCAACATTATATTCGATTGCCCTGGCAATAAACAGAATCACAGAATCGTTACGCCGCCATTTGGCCTGTCGGGTCTGCACTGATTCCCCAAACAAGCATCGTGACTTAGTGCCATTCCTCTGCCTTTTCCCTGCACCCAATTCTCCAACACCCTCTCGGCTGCCCCGATTGAACCTGCCTCCACCACATTTCCACGCCAAATATTCCAGATCCCACCCACTCGCTGGCGGATAACAGTTTTTTATCACATCACATTTGCTTCTTTTGCAAATCACAGTAAATCTGAGCCCCTCTCATTCGTGATCCCTTTATGAGTGGGAACAGTTTCTCCTGGTCTACTCTGAAAAGCCCCCTCATGATTTTGAGCATTTCTATCAAATTTCATCTCAGCCTCCTTCTCCCCAAGGAGAACAGTTCCAATCTCTCTAATCTATCCTCATAACTGAAGTTTCCCCTCCCTACAACCATCTTTGTAAACCTCTTCTGCACTCTCTCCAATGAGCTAACGTTTTCCCTATACTGTGGAGCCCAGAACTGTGCCCAATATTCGGTTTAGCACAGTGGGCTAAAGAGCTGGCTTGCAATGCAGAACAAGGCCAACAGCACAGGTTCAATTCCTGTACCGGCCTCCCCGAACAGGCGCCGAAATGTGGCAACTGAGGGCTTTTCACAGTAACTTCAATGAAGCCAACTTGTGACAATAAGCTATTATTATTAATATTCCACAGCAAAAAACCGCACCGACCTCCTCAGAAGACAAACACGGGACACAACCGACAAGAGCACCGTTCGTCATCCAGTACTTTCCCAGAGCGGAGAAACTAAGACAACTTCTTCGCAGCTTCCAACACGTCATCGATGAGGATGAACATCTTGCCAAGGTCATCCCCACACCCCCATTACTTGCCTTCAAACAACCGCGCAACCTCAAACCATTGCTTGCAGCAAATTACCCAGCCTTCTGAACAGCGACCACGACATCACACAACACTGCCATGGCAATCTTTGCAAGACATGCCAGATCATTGACACGGATACCACCATTACACACGAGACCACCACCCACCAGGTATGTGGCACATACTTGTGCAACTCGGCCAACGTTGTCTACCTCGTACACTGCAGGAAAGGATGTCCTGAAGCGTGGTACATTGGCGAGACCATGCAAACACTGCGACAACGGATGAACGGGCATCGCGCGACAATCACCAGCCAGAATGTTCCCTTCCAGTCGGGGAACACTTCAGCAGTCAAGGGCATTCAGCCTCTGATCTCCGGGTAAGCGTTCTCCAAGGCGGCCTTCAGGACACGCGACAACGCAGAATCGCTAAGCAGAAACTTATAGCCAAGTTCCGCACGCATGAATGCGGCCTCAACCGGGACCTGGGATTCATGTTGCATCCTATTCACCCCCCACCATCTGGCCTGGGCTTGCAAAATCCTACCAACTGTGCTGACTTGAGACAATTCACACCTCTTTAACCTGGGGTAACCCCTATCTCTGGATCTGTAAAGATTTAATTACCTGCAAATGCTCATATTCTAAGCATTGTTGGCATCTTTGAATTTGTCTATGTGTGTGTTTCTGGAACATACCTCTTCATTCCCAGTCCTAGATCTTGTCCTGTGTAATGAGACAGGATTGCTTCATGATCTCATAGTTAGGGATCCTCTCAGAAGGAGCGATCATAATATGGTGGAATTTAAAATACAGATGGAGGGTGAGAAAGTAAAATCAAATACTAGTGTTTTGTGCTTAAACAAAGGAGATTACAAGGGGATGAGAGAAGAACTAGCTAAGGTAGACTGGGAGCAAATACTTTATGGTGGAACAGTTGAGGAACAGTGGAGAACCTTCCAAGCGATTTTTCACAGTGCTCAGCAAAGGTTTATACCAACAAAAAGGAAGGATGGTAGAAAGAGGGAAAATCGACCGTGGATATCTGAGGAAATAAGGGAGAGTATCAAATTGAAGGAAAAAGCATACAAAGTGGCAAAGATTAGTGGGAGACTAGAGGACAGGGAAATATTTAGGGGGCAACAGACAGCTACTAAAAAAAAGCTATAAAGAAGAGTAAGATAGATTATGAGAGTAAACTTGCTCAGAATATAAAAGATAGTAAAAGTTTCTTCAAATATATAAAACAAAAAAGAGTGGCTAAGGTAAATATTGGTCCTTTAGAGGATGAGAAGGGAGTTTTAATAATGGGAGATGAGAAAATGGCTGAGGAACTGAACAGGTTTTTTGGGTCGGTCTTCACAGTGGAAGACACAAATAACATGCCAGCGACTGATAGAAATGAGGCTATGACAGGTGAGGACCTTGTGAGAGGATTGTTATCACTAAGGATGGAGTGATGGGCCAGCTAATGGGGCTAAAGGTAGACAGGTCTCCTGGCCCTGATGGAATGCATCCCAGAGTGCTAAAAGAGATGGCTAGGGAAATTGCAAATGCACTCGTGATAATTTACCAAAATTCACTAGACTCTGGGGTGGTCCCGGTGGATTGGAAATTAGCAAACGTGACACCACTGTTTAAAAAAGGAGGTAGGCAGAGAGCAGGAAATTATAGGCCAGTGAGCTTAACTTCGGTAGTAGGAAAGATGCTGGAATCCATCATCAAGGAAGAAATTGCGAGGCATATGGATAGAAATTGTCCCATTGGGCAGACGCAACATGGGTTCATAAAGGGCAGGTCGTGCCTAACTAATTTAGAGGAATTTTTTGAGGACATTACCAGTGCAGTAGATAACGGGAAGCCAATGGATGTAAAGATGCATGGCATTAAGGGTACAGTAGTAGCATGGATAGAGGATTGGTTAATTAATAGAAAGCAAAGAGTGGGGATTAATGGGTGTTTCTCTAGTTGGCAATCAGTAGCTAGTGGTGTCCCTCAGGGATTAGTGTTGGGCCCACAATTGTTCACAATTTACATAGATGATTTGGAGTTGGGGACCAAGGGCAATGTGTCCAAGTTTGCAGATGACTCTAAGATGAGTGGTAAAGTGAAAAGTGTAGAGGATACTGGAAGTCTGCAGAGGGATTTGGATAGGTTAAGTGAATGGGCTAGGGTCTGGCAGCTGGAATACAATGTTGACAAATGTGAGGTTATCCATTTTGGTAGGAATAACAGCAAACGGGATTATTTAAATGGGTGTGCTAGTGAATGAGTCACAAAAAGTTGGTTTACAGGTGCAACAGGTGATTAAGGCAAATGGAATTTTGTCCTTCATTGCTAGAGGGATGGAGTTTAAGACAAGGGAGGTTATGCTGCAATTGTATAAGGTGTTAGTGAGGCCACACCTGGAGTATTGTGTTCGTTTTGGTCTCCTTACCTGAGAAAGGACTTAGTGGCTCTGGAGGGTGTGCAGAGGAGATTCACTAGGTTAATCCCAGAGCTGAAGGGGTTGGATTACAAGGAGAGGTTGAGTAGACTGGGACTGTTCTCATTGAAATTTAGAAGGATGATTGGGGGGGAGGGGGGGGGATCTTATAGAAACGTATAAAATTATGATGGGAATAGATAGGATAGATGCGGGCAGGTTTTTTCCACTGGCGGGTGACAGCAGAACTAGGGGACATGAACATTGAACATGCAATGCAGAAGGAGACCATTCGGCCCATCGAGTCTGCACTGACCCACTTAAGCCCTCACCCACCCATTAACCCCTCCTAACCTTTTTTGGACACGAAGGGCAATTTATCATGGCCAATCCACCTAATCTGCACATCTTTGGACTGTGGGAGGAAACCGGAGCACCTGGAGGAAACCCACGCACACACGGGAAGAATGTGGAGACTCCGCACAGACAGTGACCCAAGCCAGGAATCGAACCTGGGACCCTGGCGCTGTGAAGCCACAGTAATAATCACTCGTGCTACCATGCATAGCCTCAAAATAAGGGGAAGTAGATTTAGGGCTGAGTTTAGGAGGAACTTCTTCACCCAAAGGGTTGTGAATCTATGGAATTCCTTGCCCAGTTAAGCAGTAGAGGCTCCTTCATTAAATGTTTTTAAGATAAAGATGGATAGTATTTTGAAGAATAAAGGGATTAAGGGTTATGGTGTTTGGACCGGAAAGTGGAGCCGAATCCACAAAAGATCAGCCATGATCTCATTGAATGGCAGAGCAGACTCGAAGGGCCAGATGGCCTACTCCTGCTCCTAGTTTTTATGTTCTTATGTTCACCTGAGGGAGGAGCAGTGCTCCAAAAGCTCCTGTTTGAAACAAAAATGTTGGACTTTAACCTGGTGTTGTAAGACTTCTTACTGTGCTCACCCCAGTCCAATGCTCGCATCTCCACATCATTATTAATATTCCAGCCGAGATCGAATTAGTGTTTTGTAGAAATTCAGCGTAAACTCCTCGCTCTTGTACTCTCGGTCCCTATTCATAAAACCCAGAATACTCTCTGCTTTATTAACTGCTCCCTCCACCTGTCCCGTCACCTTCAATGATCTGCGCACAGATCCACCCAGGTCCCTCTGCTCCTGCAGCCCTTGAAGAATTTTACCCCTTATACAGTATATTGTCTCTCCACGTTATTCATACCAAAGCACAATTTAAATTTTTTAAATAATCTTTGTCACAAGTAGGCTGACATTAACACTGCAATGAAGTTACTGTGAAAATCCCCTAGTCGCCAAACTCCGGCGCCTGTTCGGGTACACTGAGGGAGAATTCAGAATTTCCAATTCACCCAACAAGCACGTCTTTCGGGACTTGTGGGAAGAAACCAGAGCACCCGGAGGAAACCCACACAGACACAGGAAGAACATGCAGACTCGGTACAGACAGTGACTCAAGCGGGAATCGAACCTGTGACCCTGGTGCTGTGAAGCAACAATGCTAACCACTATGCTACTGTGCTTTCCACCTCACTTCTCCACATTGAACTTTATCTGCTACCAATCAGCCCATTCCACCAACTTGCCTTTGTGCTTCTGAAGTTCTACACTGTCCTCCTCACAGTTTGCAATACGTCCAAGCTTTGAATCATCCACAAACTTTGAAATTATAACCTTACTGCTGTCTGAAAAATACCATTGACCATTACTCTCTGCTTCCTATTATTCAGCCAGTTTTCTATCCATGCTGCTACTGTCCCTTCTATTCCAGGAGCTATACTTTCTCACAAGTCTGTTGTGTGGCACTGTATCCAATGCCTTTTGAAAGTCCATGTACACCACATCTACAGCATTACCCTCATCAACCCTTTCGGTTACCTCCGGAATAAAAAAAACTATATTCCGTCTGCCTTCATAATCACTTTCATAGTATTAAGTTCATGTACCAGAACACTCAAATCCCACAGTACCATAACAGTTCTGCAAACTCTTTCCATTGATCCGATCCATCACCCGTTTAACTTCAAATCCAAACCCTCCCGCTGATACCTTACCCCATCTATGATCCCTCCACCCCACAAAAACCCCAATACCCCCACTGAAACCCAACTCCAAACACCAACTTACCCACGATCAATAACAGCGCCTCCCACCATCACTTCCTCAACTCCAAACACCGACATTCACCAACTCTTTCTCCAACCCCCTTACCTCAAACCCCCCCGTCATTGACCCAGAAACCAAATTCAACCTCAAACCCTTCCCAGCCCGTTTAGTGTTGGGAACCGGAGCTTTTGGAATTCTCACTGGAAGTTGCTGGGAGTCCCGATTTCCGATTTGGAGAGTTTGCTGCGGTTGGGTCCTCCTTTCCTTTTCTCTTGGGCCGACCCTGGCGTGGTGCCAATGACCCGGTAATGATGTCTGGTGGTGTCAAGGTTTGGTGTCACAGGGTTGGGGGTTTCAGTGGGCAGTGAGGGGCTTGTGGAATCACTCCAATTGGCCACTAAAAAAGAAGAGTCAATAATCACAGACTGACCCGAATCTCCCTCCTTCACTCCAACCCGAACCACCACAAACCATCCAATAACCATCCCATCTCCCCCCAAAAAACAACACCGCCTCTCCCCGTTTCCCCCTCCCAAAAACACCGCCTCTCCCCCGTTCCCCCATTTCCCCCCTCCCAAAAACACCGCCTTCCCCCCCTCCCAAAAACACCGCCTTCCCCCCCCTCCCAAAAACACCGCCTTCCCCCCCCTCCCAAAAACACCACCTCTCCCCCATTCCCCCCTCCCAAAAACACCACCTCTCCCCCATTCCCCCCTCCCAAAAACACCACCTCTCCCCCATTCCCCCCTCCCAAAAACACCACCTCTCCCCCATTCCCCCCTCCCAAAAACACCACCTCTCCCCCATTCCCCCCATTCCCCCCCTCCCAAAAACACCACCTCTCCCCCATTCCCCCCATTCCCCCCTCCTAAAAACACCGCCTCTCCCCCATTCCCCCCATTCCCCCCTCCCAAAAACACCACCTCCCCCATTCCCCCCTCCCAAAACACCACCTCATCCCATTCCCCCATTCCCCCCATTCCCCCATTCCCCCCTCCCAAAAACACCACCTCTCCCCCATTCCCCCCTCCCAAAACACCACCTCTCCCCCATTCCCCCCATTCCCCCCTCCCAAAAACACCACCTCTCCCCCATTCCCCCCATTCCCCCCTCCCAAAAACACCACCTCTCCCCCATTCCCCCCATTCCCCCCTCCCAAAAACACCACCTCTCCCCCATTCCCCCCTCCCAAAAACACCACCGCCTCCCCATTCCCCCCTCCCAAAAACACCACCGCCTCCCCCATTCCCCCCTCCCAAAAACACCACCGCCTCCCCCCATTCCCCCCTCCCAAAAACACCACCCCGCCTCCCCCATTCCCCCCTCCCAAAAACACCACCGCCTCCTCCATTCCCCCCTCCCAAAAACACCACCCGCCTCCCCCATTCCCCCCTCCCAAAAACACCACCGCCTCCCCCATTCCCCCCTCCCAAAAACACCACCGCCTCCCCCATTCCCCCCTCCCAAAAACACCACCCCTCCCCCATTCCCCCCTCCCAAAAACACCACCGCCTCCCCCATTCCCCCCTCCCAAAAACACCACCGCCTCCCCCATTCCCCCCTCCCAAAAACACCACCGCCTCCCCCATTCCCCCCTCCCAAAAACACCACCGCCTCCCCCATTCCCCCCTCCCCCATTCCCCCCTCCCAAAAACACCACCGCCTCCCCCATTCCCCCCTCCCAAAAACACCACCGCCTCCCCCATTCCCCCCTCCCAAAAACACCACCGCCTCCCCCATTCCCCCCTCCCAAAAACACCACCCGCCTCCCCCATTCCCCCCTCCCAAAAACACCACCCGCCTCCCCCACTCCCCCCTCCCAAAAACACCACCGCCTCCCCCATTCCCCCCTCCCAAAAACACCACCGCCTCCCCCATTCCCCCCTCCCAAAAACACCACCATCCCCCAAAAAACATCTCCTCCCTCATTTCCCCCCGATATTCCCACACACAAACCATTCCCTCCCCCGCCCCAATTCTCCCATTCACCCAGACTATTAACCCAAATATAGCAGCAAACAGCTGCAGGGTTTACAGAGGGTCAGGGTCCGGTCTTCATTCAGAGCTGGAATGAGAATAACTAGAATAATAAAACTCCCACAGAAACAGAAATCCACTTACCAAAACGGCACAGCATCTTTACTAAAGCAACTTTCATCTCTGCAAACAGTCTCACTCAGAAACACACTCAGACTCTGAGTAACTCAGCACAGGGAGAGCTGGAGCTGTCCAGCTGAAAGTCATTGGGAACCAGCCAATCACTGCAGGCCCCAGCGTGTAACCAACTCCAAAATTAAAGAGCCACTTCAAACTGCTCATCACAATTTTGACATAAATTATTAATCAATCAAATAGTTTGCCCTTTTTAAATTCCAGCATCTCAATGTTATGAATAGTCACATGCACCAGGAAGGGCGGGGCTTGGGTAGAATCTCTGCTTTGCACTGAGTGAACTTGTTGTAACTACAGCAGCAATGGGAGCAGGAGATCATTCAGCCCCTCAATCCAGCTCCACCTGTCACATTGCTGATAGTAGTGGTTAGCACAACCACCTCACGGCGCTGAGGTCCCAGGTTCAATCCCGGCTCTGGGTCACTGTCCGTGTGGAGTTTGCACATTCTCCCCGTGTCTGCGTGGGTTTCACCCCCACAACCCAAAGATGTGCAGGGTAGGTGGATTGGACACGCTAAATTGCCCCTTAATTGGAAAAAATAATTGGGTAATCTAAATTTTAAAAAAAAATAAAAAATCATTGCTGATAGTCTACGTCAACCCCTGGGTCAGGATAAGGCTTTGGCCATTCAAGACCGAGGTGAGGAGGAATTCCTGTACGTCTCAGCCCCAGAGGCTGTGCAGGCTCAGTCTTTGAGTATGTTCAAGATTGAATTCATAGAATGTACAGTGCAGAAGGAAGCCAGTCCTATTGGGTCTGCACCGGCCCTCAAAAGGGAACCCTACGGAAGCCAATGCCTCCGCCCTATCCTGTAACTCAGTAACCCCACCTAACCTTTGGTCACTAAGGGACAATTTATCTCGGCCAATCCATCTAAGCTGCACATCTTTGGACTGTAGGAGGAAACCGGAGCACCCGGAGGAAACCCACGCAGACACAGGGAGAACGTGCAGACTCCGCACAGACAGTGACCCAGCGGGGAATTGAACCTAGGACCCTAGAGCTGTAAGGCAGCAGTGCTAACCACTGGAGACTAATGATGTGAAGGGATATGGGGATAATGTGGGAAAGTGGCATTGAAATACATGGTGAAATTGAACGGCCCAGGATGCTTGATGGGGTGAATGGTCTCCTGTTCCTATGTTCCACTTTTCTACCTTATCGCCATATCCCACAATTCACTTTAGTCTCCAAAATCTGTCAGTCTCAATCCTGAATACACACAATGCCGGAGCTTCCACAAAACTCTGGGATAGACAATTCCAAAGACTCGCAAATCTTTTGATGAAGAAATTTCCCCTTGTGTCAGTTCTAATGTTTAACCCCTTATCCAGAGTCCAGGGTGGCCCCTGGTGGCGAGGGATAGTGGAGGGTGGCCCCTGGTGGCGAGGGATAGTGGAGGGTGGCCCCTGGTGGTGAGGGATAGTGGAGGGTGGCCCCTGGTGGTGAGGGATAGTGGAGGGTGGTCCCTGGTGGCGAGGGATAGTGGAGGGTGGCCCCTGGTGGTGAGGGATAGTGGAGGGTGGCTCCTGGCCTGGTGAGGGATAGTGGAGGGTGGCCCCTGGCCTGGTGAGGGATAGTGGAGGGTGGTCCCTGGTGGCGAGGGATAGTGGAGGGTGGCCCCTGGTGGTGAGGGATAGTGGAGGGTGGTCCCTGGTGGCGAGGGATAGTGGAGGGTGGAGGGTGGCCCCTGGTGGCGAGGGATAGTGGAGGGTGGTCCCTGGTGGCGAGGGATAGTGGAGGGTGGAGGGGGGCCCCTGGTGGCGAGGGATAGTGGAGGGGGGGCCCCTGGTGGTGAGGGATAGTGGAGGGTGGCCCCTGGTGGTGAGGGATAGTGGAGGGTGGCCCCTGGCCTGGTGAGGGATAGTGGAGGGTGGCCCCTGGCCTGGTGAGGGATAGTGGAGGGTGGCCCCTGGCCTGGTGAGGGATAGTGGAGGAGGGGCCCCTGGTGGTGAGGGATAGTGGAGGGGGGCCCCTGGCCTGGTGAGGGATAGTGGAGGGTGGCCCCTGGTGGCGAGGGATAGTGGAGGGTGGTCCCTGGTGGTGAGGGATAGTGGAGGGTGGAGGGGGGCCCCTGGTGGCGAGGGATAGTGGAGGGTGGCCCCTGGCCTGGTGAGGCTGTCAATGTGATAAAACATTCATTGGACCACTTAATGAGGCCCCACGGATCATTTGGGGCAGCACAGTGGTTAGCACTGCTGCCTCACGTGGTGGGACGTGGCAGAGTGGTTAGCACTGCTGCCTCACGGGGGTGGCATGTGGCAGAGTGGTTAGCACTGCTGCCTCACATGGTGGGACGTGGCAGAGTGGTTAGCACTGCTGCCTCACGGGGGTGGCATGTGGCAGAGTGGTTAGCACTGCTGCCTCACGGCGCCGAGGTCCCAGGTTCGATCCCGGCTCTGGGTCACTGGCCGTGTGGAGTTTGCCCATTCTCCCCGTGTCTGCGTGGGTCTCACGCCCACAACCCAAAGATGTGCAGGGTAGGTGGATTGGCCACACTAAACGGGGAAAAAAATAATTGGGTTATCTAAATTTATTTTTAAAATGAGGTCCCACTGGAATCACGCCGTAAAGCAGGCTCACCAGCTGATTGGCCGGGACTGTGCTCACACCCCCCCCCCCCCCCCCCCCGCTAACCAGTGACAGCAGCAGTTAATCTGCTCCTGCGCGCTGCCAATCCCACTCCGCCCACAGCCGTGATGGCATGGAGACAGCCCCAGGCTATGGCGATGCCAACCTGGGATAACTGCTAGGTGCGGTGGAGGCCCCCCCGGCAGTCCCAGAGGGTCAGCCACAGGAAAGTCACCTGCACCTGGGGTAAAATGGCAGCGGCCCGTCAGCCCGGGGAACGTGAGCAGGAGAACCGGCTACCCAGATCCGCAAGAAGGTCAACAGCCACTCAAGGGAGTTTGCACCAGACACCTGATTTCCCCGCCCCATATTCCCCATTCCCCCATTCTCCCCCCCCCCCCCCCCCCCCCCCCCCCCCATACCTCTCAGCTCCCACAACCCCCTGGGACTGGGGCATGCTCCACAGTGCCTCATCAAATTAATAAAATATAAAACAAAAAAGAGTGGCTAAGGTAAATATTGGTCCTTTAGAGGAAATGAAAAATGAAATGAAAATCGCTTATTGTCACGAGTAGGCTTCAATGAAGTTACTGTGAAAAGCCCCTAGTCGCCACATTCCACGCCTGTCCGGGAGAGAAGGGAGATTTAATAATGGGAGCTGAGGAAATGGCTGAGGAACTGAACAGGTTTTTTGGGTCGGTCTTCACAGTGGAAGACACAAATAACATGCCAGCGACTGATAGAAATGAGGCTATGACAGGTGAGGACCTTGAGAGGATTGTTATCACTAAGGAGGTAGTGATGGGCAAGCTAATGGGGCTAAAGGTAGACAAGTCTCCTGGCCCTGATGGAATGCATCCCAGAGTGCTAAAAGAGATGGCTAGGGAAATTGCAGATGCACTAGTGATGATTTACCAAAATTCACTAGACTCTGGGGTGGTCCCAGTGGATTGGAAATTAGCAAACGTGACAGCACTGTTTAAAAAAGGAGGTAGGCAGAAAGCAGGAAATTATAGGCCAGTGAGTTTAACTTCGGTAATAGGGAAGATGCTGGAATCTATCATCAAGGTAGAAATAGCGAGGCATCTGGATAGAAATTGTCCTATTGGACAGACGCAGCATGGGTTCGTAAAGGGCAGGTCGTGCCTAACTAATTTAGTGGAATTTTTTGAGGACATTACCAGTGCAGTAGATAACGGGGAGCCAATTGATGTGGTATATCTGGATTTCCAGAAAGCCTTTGACAAGGTGCCACACAAAAGGTTGCTGCATAAGATAAAGATGCATGGCATTAAGGGTAAAGTAGTAGCATGGATAGAGGATTGGTTAATTAATAGAAAGCAATAGGGATTAATGGGTGTTTCTCTGGTTGGAGATCAGTAGCTAGTGGTGTCCCTCAGGGATCCGTGTTGGGCCCACAATTGTTCACAATTTACATAGATGATTTGGAGTTGGGGACCAAGGGCAATGTGTCCAAGTTTGCAGATGACACTAAGATGAGTGGTAAAGCGAAAAGTGCAGAGGATACTGGAAGTCTGCAGAGGGATTTGGATAGGTTAAGTGAATTGGCTAGGGTCTGGCAGCTGGAATACAATGTTGACAAATGTGAGGTTATCCATTTTGGTAGGAATAACAGCAAACGGGATTATTATTTAAACGATAAAATATTAAAGCATGCCGCTGTTCAGAGAGACTTGGGTGTGCTAGTGCATGAGTCACAGAAAGTTGGGTTACAGGTGCAACAGGTGATTAAGAAGGCAAATGGAATTTTGTCCTTCATTGCTAGAGGGATGGAGTTTAAGACTAGGGAGGTTATGTTGCAAGTGTATAAGGTGTTAGTGAGGCCACACCTGGAGTATTGTGTTCAGTTTTGGTCTCCTTACTTGAGAAAGGACGTACTGGCACTGGAGGGTGTGCAGAGGAGATTCACTAGGTTAATCCCAGAGCTGAAGGGGTTGGATTATGAGGAGAGGTTGAGTAGACTGGGACTGTACTCATTGGAATTTAGAAGGATGAGGGGGATCTTATAGAAACATTTAAAATTATGAAGGGAATAGATAGGATAGATGCGGGCAGGTTGTTTCCACTGGCGGGTGAAAGCAGAACTAGGGGACATAGTCTCAAAATAAGGGGAAGTAGATTTAGGACTGAGTTTAGGAGGAACTTCTTCACCCAAAGGGTTGTGAATCTATGGAATTCCTTGCCCAGTGAAGCAGTTGAGGCTCCTTCATTAAATGTTTTTAAGGTAAAGATAGACAGTTTTTTGAAGAAAAAAGGGATGAAGGGTGATGGTGTTCAGGCCGAAAAGTGGAGCTGAGTCCACAAAAGATCAGCCATGATCTCATTGAATGGCAGAGCAGGCTCGAGGGGCCAGATGGCCTACTCCTGCTCCTAGTTTTTATGTTCTTATATATTGACAGGATGGTCCATTGTTGTGACACATGCCAGACGCATCGTTGCAAGCAAACAAGAGAACCTATACAAATATCTGATTTACCTACAGCACCATGGCATAAAATAACATAGTAAATAGAACATAGAACATTACAGCGCAGTACAGGCCCTTCGACCCTCGATGTTGCGCCGACCTGTGAAACCCCTCTAAAGCTCATCGACACTATTCCCTTACCATCCATATGTTTATCCAATGACCATTTAAATGCCCTTAATGTTGGCGAGTCCACTACTGTTGCAGGCAGGGCATTCCACGCCCTTACTACTCTCTAAGTAAAGAACCTACCTCTGACATCTGTCCTATATCTATCTCCCCTCAATTTAAAGCTATGTCCCCTCGTGCTAACCATCACCATCCGAGGAAATAGGCTCTCACTGTCCACCCTATCTAATCCTCTGATCATCTTGTATGCCTCAATTAAGTCATCTCTTAACCTTCTTCTCTCTAATGAAAACAGCCTCAAGTCCCTCAGCCTTTCCTCATAAGATCTTCCCTCCATACCAGGCAACATCCTGGTAAATCTCTTCTGTACCCTTTCCAATGCTTCCACATCCTTCCTATAATGCGGCGACCAGAACTGTACGCAATACTCCAAATGCGGCCGCACCAGAGTTTTGTACAGCTGCAACATGATCTCATGGCTCTGAAACTCAATCCCTCTGCCAATGAAAGCTAACAGACTGTATGCCTTAACAACCCTCTCAACCTGGGTGGCAACTTTCAGGGATCTATGTACATGGACACCGAGATCTCTCTGTTCATCCACACTACCAAGAATCTTACCATTAGCCCAGTACTCTGTCTTCCTGTTACTCCTTCCAAAATGAATCACCTCACACTTTTCTGCATTAAACTCCATTTGCCACCTCTCAGCCCAGCTCTACAGCTTATCTATGTCCCTCTGTAACTTGTAACATCCTTCTGCACTGTCCACAACTCCACCGACTTTAGTGTCATCTGCAAATTTACTCACCCATCCTTCTACGCCCTCCTCCAGGTCATTTATAAAAATGACAAAGAGTAGCGGCCCCAAAACAGATCCTTGTGGTACACCACTAGTAACTGAACTCCAGGCTGAACATTTCCCATCAACCACCACCCTCTGTCTTCTTACAACGAGCCAATTTCTGATCCAAACTGCTAAATCACCCTGAATCCCATGCCTCCGTATTTTCTGCAATAGCCGACCATGGGGAACATCAGCAAACGCTTTACTGAAATCCATATACACCACATCAACTGCTTTACCCTCGTCCACCTGTTTGGTCACCTTCTCAAAGAACTCAATAAGGTTTGTGAGACACGACCTACTCTTCACAAAACCGTGTTGACTATCCCTAATCAAATTATTCCTTTCTAGATGATTATAAATCCTATGTCTTATAAACCTTTCCAAGACTTTGCCCACAACAGACGTAAGGCTCACTGGTCCATAGTTACCGGGGTTGTCTCTACTCCCCTTCTTGAACATTTGCTAGCCTCCAGTCTTCTGGCACTATTCCTGTAGACAATGACGACATAAAGATCAAAGCCAAAGGCTCAGCAATCTCCTCCCTAGCTTCCCAGAGAATCCTAGGATAAATCCCATCCAGCTCAGGGGACTTATCTATTTTCACACTTTCCAGAATTGCTAACACCTCCTCCTTATGAACCTAAAGCCCTACTAGTCTAGTAGCCTGAATCTCAGTATTCTCCTCGACAACATTGTCTTTTTCCTGTGTGAATACTGACGAAAAATATTCCATTAGCACCTCCTATCTCCTCGGACTCCACGCACAACTTCCCACGACTGTCCTTGATTGGCCCTACTCTTACCCTAGTCATTCTTTTATTCCTGACATACCTATAGAAAGCTTTAGGGTTATCCTTGATCCTACCTGCCAAAGCCTTCTCATGTCCCCTCCTGGCTCTTCTTCACTCGCTCTTTAGGTCCTTCCTAGCTAACTTGTAACTCTCGAGCGCCCTAACTGAACCATCACGTCTCATCTTTACATAAGCCTCCTTCCTCTTGACAAGTGATTCAACTACTTCAGTAAACCACGGTTGCCTCGTTCGACCACTTCCTCCCTGCCTGACAGGTACATACTTATCAAGGACACGCAGTAGCTGTTCCTTGAATGAGCTCCACATTTCAATTGTGCCCATCCCCTGCAGTTTCCTTCCCCATTCTATACATCCTAAGTCTTGCTTCCCCAGCTATAACTCTTGCCCTGCGGTATATACCTACCCCTTTCCATCGCTAAAGTAAACGTAACTGAATTGTGGTCACTATCACCAAATTGCTCACCTACCTCCAAATCGAGCACCTGTTCTGGTTCATTACCCAGTACCAAATCCAGTATGGCCTTGCCTCTTGTTGGCCTATCTACATACTGTGTCAGGAAACCCTCCTGCACACATTGGACAAAAACGGACCCATCTAAAGTACTCGAACTATAGCGTTTCCAGTCAATATTTGGAAAGTTAAAGTCCCCCATAACAACTACCCTGTTGCTTTCGCTCCTATCCAGAATCATCTTTGCAATCCTTTCCTCTACATCTCTGGAACTTTTCGGTGGCCTATAGAAAACTCCCAACAGGGTGACCTCTCCTTTCCTGTTTCTTAACTCAGCCCATACTACCTCAGTAGACGAGTCCTCATCAAACATCCTTTCTGCCACCGTAATTCTGCCCTTGACTAAAAATGCCACCCCTCCCCCTCTTTTACCACCTTCCCTGAGCTTACTGAAATATCTCAAACTCAGAACCTGCAACAACCATTCCTGTCCCTGCTCTATCCATGTCTCCAAAATGGCCACAACATCGAAGTCCCAGGTACCAACTCATGCTGCAAGTTCACCCACCTTATTCCGGATGCTCCTGGCATTGAAGAAGACACATTTTAAACCACCTGTGGTGATCACAAGTTAACCAGATGCAACACAACTGAGCAACCACTAGAGGGAGCACGGGAGAGCCATATAAATAGATCAGGACAGGAAGTGAGGACACACTTCACTGAGGGCAGAACTTGGAGCAACACATACACAAGACACTCTTCACAGCAGGCGGGCTGGTAAGCAGGACACACAGCAAGCAAAGCTGGTAGTTAGCACTGGAAGGTAGTTCTAGGTCGAGCTCTGGAAACTGAACGAACTCACAATAAAGCATCTTCTCCACACTTGAGACTACGAGCTTTATTAAGACACGAGTAACAACACATGGTACCCAGGAGTGATTTCAGACGCTTATGACAGGACAACTCAGCTGCAGATACAGAAAACAAAAAAAAAAATGGCATGGAAATCTCAACCAAGAATGGCATGGAGATCTGCTGCTGGACATTCGACTTGGGAAGACATTGCTGATGAGAGGATGTGCCTTGGATTCCCACTTCACCTGGACACGACTGGAAAAGTAAGAAGTGTCTGGGAAAGGTTTAAACAAATGTTCAATTTCGCTATCATAGCATATGATGCAGCAGCAGCCTCAGACGAAATTAAAATAGCAATCCTCATCGAAGGAAATGAAGCTTGGAAAGTTTATAATGGATTTAAATACTCAAAAGGTGAAGACAGAAACAGTTTACAAACGGCACTAAACAAATTTGAAGAGTACTGTGAGAAATTTGAACAGCAAGACATGCTCACAGTCCAACCTGCACAGAGACTGAGTGATGCAAAACTTAAAAAATCACCAAAAGAGCAAGAAATCGCGAATGAAAAGTACAGATCAAAAAGAAGAAATAAAAAGAATTTCTCACAAAGCCAAAAGGCTGAAACCCTGTCCAAATCGGGAAGAGAAGATCACTTACGAATTTTGCAGTCCTGGTGGGACAGTAAAATCGCTGAAATCCGCGAAAAACGGCAAAAAATGGCGTCGGAGCACATTTTGCAGTCTCCGGTAAGCAAAGAACTACAAATGGCGTCTGCGCATGCGCCGGAACCGGAAGCCGCGCATGCGCAGTTCAAAAAATATCGCGGTGCCGATCGTTATGCGCATGCGCAAGCCGCGCATGCGCAGTCAAAAGAAGTTTTGGTCGCGGATCGTAATGCGCATGCGCACACCGCGCATGCGCAATGGAAACAAAACCGCACAGTGAAGGAGGAAGGCCGATTTGCGCATGCGCAATGCATTCCTGCGCGTGACGTCATGACGTCTGAGCATCCCGACCACGCCCACTTAAAAGGGAAATGCCCGAAAATTGAAAATAAGACACTTAAAGTGGTAAACACAAATTTTCTTGCCTCAGAACACAGAAAAACGCCTGAACTTACACCAACAGTTAAAAACAACTTGCACAACACCCTGAAAAAAGCAGTCTGCACCACCCAAAGTGAAGAGAACAAAAAGAATTCCGAAACAACAAAAGATGATTTGTTTTTCGAAGAATACTACTCAGACACAGCTGAGTCAGTCGGATATGCTTCTCACAGCATCAGCGACACGGTCGCAAACTTCAACACGAATCAACTCGTGGTAGAAGAAGCCAACGAAGATGAAATGGCTATCAAGGAATACTACTCAGACATGGAGGAGTTATTTGGACATGCTGATCACAGCATCAGCGACACCGTTGCAAAGCTCAACACGACTCTACTCATGGTAGATGAATCCAACACCATGAGACCATGGCAGCTCGTCGATACATTGGATGACAGCAATACCCAAGACGAAGACGACGCCACACAGAGAGCACAGGAAGACTCCACAGAGCGAGTGATGACAGGCTCCACAGTGCGAGTAATGGAAGACTCCAAAAGGGATGCAAGCAAACACTCCCTGGCGAACACCATGCATGAACAAGACCATGCAGGTAAACCCGCAGTATCTGAGCAACCGCAAGCAGACTATGACAGTCTACCAAGCTCACAGGAACAAGAAGAAGACAACGTACATCTCACCACTGACACCATGCATGCACAAGACCATGAAGGTCAACCCGCAGTATCTGAGCAACCACAAGCAGACTATGAAAGTCTAACAAGCTCACATGAACAAGAAGAAGACAATGCACCTCTACCCACTGCATGCGAAGACAGTGACAAGATGATCACACTCGACGTACAGGATCACAGCGAGACTGACAGTTCTCAGCTTGTCTGTACCGACGCACAGAGCGAAAACAGTAACAAGGTGATCGCACTCGACGTACAGGATCACAGCGAGACTGACAGTTCTCAGCTTGTCTGTACAGAAGCACAGAGTCGGGCCACCCAACAGTCCAGAGCGACGATGCCGAAAGAAAACATGCAGATTTTGACTCCAGAAGAGGAGCACCTGGAGTCCAGAGAGACCAAGCCAAAAGAAACCATGCAGATTCTGACTCCAGACGAGGAGCACCTGGAGTCCAGAGAGACCAAGCCAGAAGAAAACATGCAGATTTTGACTCCAGAAGAGGAGCACCTGGAGTCCAGAGACACCAAACAAAAAGAAACCATGCAGATTTTGACTCCAGAAGAGGAGCACCTGGAGTCCAGTGAGATAACATCAACAGAAATCATGAAGATTTTAACTCCAGAAGAGGAGCGCCGAGAGTCCACAGACACCACGTCAATTGTAATCATGGAGGTATTGACTCCAGAAGAGGAGCGGCAAGAGTCCACAGACACCGCGTCAAATGTAATCGAGAAGACTTTGACTCCGGAAGAGGAGCACCAAGAAAGCAAAGATGCGGAATCCAATTCTCCACAACTGATTGATGTCACCTGCACCGATGCAACATCAGATCATTCGCACCACTCGCGAGACGGCATGCTAAATGACTCAAATTATCCACTCGGGACACTCGTAGAGGATAACAAAAAAAACAAAAGTCAAAAGAAACACGGCAAGAACAAAAACAACATGAAGCGCGACAAGACCAACAACAATAGCAAGAAGCACAGCAGAAACGAGAACGACAACAGCAAGAACAAAAGCAACATGAAGCGCGACAAGACAAACACCAAAGTCAGGCACCAAGACAGCGACAACGACAGAAACAAAAACAACAACAAGAACGGCAACGAAAACAACAAAGTCAGGAACAAAGATAGCGACAACACCAAAGACAGAAACGACAAAAACAACAACAAGTACGGCAAAGAAAAACAGGAACGACAGAGACAACAGCAATGAAACAACGACTTGTACACAATGGCACTACTTGGCACATGACGGACAATGCCACAGCGCATGGCAAAACGATGACAAGACCACAAACATGTCATGGGATGACGACGAATCGCATAAACACACGTCTGCTCCAGAACGAGCAAGCACGCCAGCATCCAAGGCGGATGAGACAATAAATCAACACCACAAGCACAGAAAAAAGTCCATGCCAGTCAACATCAGTGATGTGACCATGCAAACACCTCGGGATGATGCATTGGGTACTTAAAATAACAAGGAACACCAACAACATTCACAGCGGACTGGCAATATCAATATCACCACGTCATCAACAACAACAAAAAAAAAAAGAAAAAAAAGCTCTGAACAAATTCATCAAGTTTGGACTCATAAATGTTTTATTGAGATTGGACATATAACTACATTGGCTTTGTACAGTATGCAATAGCACCATCACCTGTATAGATACGCATATCATAAGTAACTGTTTTCTATAATTTTCTTTAACGATGTACAGCAAATATGTAAAGAGAAAAAGGGGGATGGGGTGATCGTAGATTTACTAGATACAAAACAACTGAGCAAACACCAGAGGGAGAGCTACAAATACACCGGGACAGGATGTACAATTTTCTTTAACGATGTACAGAAAATATGTTAAGAGAAAAAGGGGGATGTGGTGATCACAAGTTAACCAGATGCAACACAACTGAGCAACCACTAGAGGGAGCACGGGAGAGCCATATAAATAGATCAGGACAGGAAGTGAGGACACACTTCACTGAGGGCAGAACTTGGAGCAACACATACACAAGACACTCTTCACAGCAGGCGGGCTGGTAAGCAGGACACACAGCAAGCAAAGCTGGTAGTTAGCACTGGAAGGTAGTTCTAGGTCGAGCTCTGGAAACTGAACGAACTCACAATAAAGCATCTTCTCCACACTTGAGACTACGAGCTTTATTAAGACACGAGTAACAACACACCACCTTCCTGCCTGCCGGTACACTCCTGCAACCTTGAAACCTTACTCATGACCTCACTACTCTCAACCTCCTGTATACTGGAGCTACAATTCAGGTTCCCAATCCCCCGCTGAACTAGTTTAAACCCTCCTGAAGAGCATTAGCAAACCACCCCCCCAGGATATTGGTACCCCTCTGGTCCAGGTGTAGACCATCCCGTTTGTAGAGGTCCCACCTACCCCAGAATGAGCCCTAATTATCCAGGAATCTGAAACCCTCCCTCCTGCACCATCCCTGTAGCCACGTGTTCAACTGCTCTCTCTCCCTATTCCTCATCTCGCTAGCACGTGGCACGGGTAACAACCCAGAGATAATAACTCTGTTTGTCCTAGATCTAAATTTCCACCTTAGCTCCCTGAATTCCTGCCTTACATCCCTATCCCTTTTCCTACCTATGTCGTTGGGACCTATGTGGACCACGACTTGGGGCTGCTCCACCTCCCCCTTAAGGATCCCAAAAACAGGATCCACGATTGGCGATTGACTGGGGTATGGTATATTGTATATGTGAGGGGTGTGTTATTTGCTTGGTGACTGACTGGGCTATGGTACATTGCGTTGGTTGATGTTGAGATTCTTCTCCACGAGCTAATTGGTCAATCTCTATTTCACACTCAAACTGTCAAATGTTTACATTCTTTATGTTTCATATTTTGATGCCATTTCTGGACCATAACTGCTGGGATTGAGCCCTTGACCTTGTGTAACCATGGTAACTGTGTAGTCACAGTTTATTACTTTGTTACCTGTCACCAGTTGCTTGTTGCCGAGATACAAACTAATAACTTTGATGTTGGTCACAGATTGGACAAATGACCAATGGATGTTACCTGGTATGGAGCCGGTTACCAGTGTGGTCAGAGCGGTTTGTCCGTCAGTCCAGCCAGCAGTGGAATCTTCAGTACAGCCCTGTGTCTCCTCTTCATACTACACCCAGCCCAGGGTCAATCCACCAAGCAGTCCATGCCCCCTTTAATGGACAACCAGCCATTCATGGTCATTTGGAACATTCCAACTGGGAAATGCAAGACTCACCGAGGAGTTGACCTTCATCTAAACGACTTTAACATAGTAACCAATCAGAATGAGGTTTTTATGGGAGGGAATATCACGATATTCTACATTGAACGATTTGGCAAATATCCTCACTATGATAAAGGTCACGCAGTGAATGGAGGCATGCCTCAGAACACAAGCCTGACTGGACACATTAAAAAGATGGAGGCCGACATTAAGAGGTATTTGCCATCCAGTTCCTACAGAGGTCTGGCGATCATTGACTGGGAGGAGTGGAGACCCCAGTGGGTACGGAATTGGGGCAGTAAAAGTATCTATCGGGAAAAGTCCATGGAGCTGGTCCAAGCCAAGTACCCTCACTGGTCTCCTGCTCGAATCTTGAAACAGGCAAAATGGGAGTTTGACACGGCAGCATCAAACTTCATGGGTCAGACTCTGAGTGTGGCTCACATGAGGAGGCCCCAAGCATTGTGGGGTTACTACCTGTTCCCAGACTGTTACAATTACCATTACAAAAACAACTTTTCACATTATGATGGGAAGTGCCCAAAGGTTGAGTTTGGACGGAATGATGGGCTCCGCTGGCTCTGGGAGAAGAGTAAAGCTCTCTACCCCTCCATCTACATGGAAGAAATTTTAAAATCTTCAGAACAAGGGAAGCAATTTGTGAGAGCGAGGGTACAAGAGGCCATGCGTGTGTCACTGATGACCACATCGAAATATGCGTTGCCTGTCTTTGTTTACACCAGATCCCACTATGCTTACACCTTCAAACCAATGACACAGGTGGGTGAAACATCTTTAACAAGAGTTCAAACAGCTACATGCAGTTCTCCAGAATCCTGCGGCCCATCTGAGTTCCGAGCACAGCCTGGTTGGACATTTTGTTGATTGTTACCCATGCGTAGCATTGCCAAATTCCACTGATTTACAATCCGGTAGGTTTTCCCCCCGATTTAACTGAATGATTCACACGTAAAGCGAGGGCGAGTGAAGTGAGGAGTGTGCCGATTACTCACATTTAGTGTGACAGCCTCTCTGTGTCCAAAGCGTAAATATTTATATTGTTTTTGCCATTTGATGACTGTTCTGTGAATATATAAATAGTTGAATCATTTTCCGTAACTCATGATGAAATCTGAAGTGTGTATAAAATGTATTTAATCTTATTCATGGAGTCATGTTAAGTGAACGATCCCGATTTCAATCTTGCGGTCCATGGAGACGCAAGAGGGAGGGCCCATCCTGCGGCAGTCACACCAGCCCAGGATGCCCATCACTGACGGAGGATCTGAGCTGTGACAAAACCTGTTTACAGAATCTTTCTGATGACGTCGGCTTCAGTGAGTAAATGGAGAACGAGATGTATTCAATCCCACAAACTATTTACTGCCAGGGACAATGGCTGTATCTCCTGAGCTCATAACACACAGCCCAGATTAGGTGACAACTCTGGATAAGTGGAGCCAACAGGTGCCCCCATCGAAAGGCATCAGAAAACCTGCAGTCAAGAAATCACACATTCCAGGCTAATGTTCAAATATAGTACTGAGGGAGTGCTGCACTGTCAGAGGGTCAGTACTGAGGGAGTGCCACACTGTCAGAGGGTCAGTGCTGAGGGAGCGCCGCACTGTCAGAGGGTCAGTACTGAGGGAGTGCTGCACTGTCAGAGGGTCAGTACTGAGGGAGTGTCGCACTGTCAGAGGGTCAGTACTGAGGGAGTGCTGCACTGTCAGAGGGTCAGTACTGAGGGAGTGCCGCACAGTCAGAGGGTCAGTACTGAGGGAGTGCTGCACTGTCAGAGGGTCAGTACTGAGGGAGTGCTGCACTGTCAGAGGGTCAGTACTGAGGGAGTGCCACACTGTCAGAGGGTCAGTACTGAGGGAGCGCCGCACTGTCAGAGGGTCAGTACTGAGGGAGTGCCACACTGTCAGAGGGTCAGTACTGAGGGAGTGCCGCACAGTCAGAGGGTCAGTACTGAGGGAGTGCTGCACTGTCAGAGGGTCAGTACTGAGGGAGTGCTGCACTGTCAGAGGGTCAGTACTGAGGGAGTGCTGCACTGTCAGAGGGTCAGTACTGAGGGAGTGCCGCAGTGTCAGAGGGTCAGTACTGAGGGAGTGCCGCACAGTCAGAGGGTCAGTACTGAGGGAGTGCTGCACTGTCAGAGGGTCAGTACTGAGGGAGTGCCGCACTGTCAGAGGGTCAGTACTGAGGGAGTGCTGCACTGTCAGAGGGTCAGTGCTGAGGGAGCGCTGCACTGTCAGAGGGTCAGTGCTGAGAGAGCGCTGCAGTGTCAGAGGGTCAGTACTGAGGGAGTGCCGCACTGTCAGAGGGTCAGTACTGAGGGAGTGCCGCACTGTCAGAGGGTCAGTACTGAGGGAGTGCTGCACTGTCAGAGGGTCAGTACTGAGGGAGCGCTGCACTGTCAGAGGGCCAGTACTGAGGGATGCCACACTGTCAGAGGGTCAGTACTGAGGGAGCGCTGCACTGTCAGAGGGTCAGTACTGAGGGAGTGCTGCACTGTCAGAGGGTCAGTACTGAGGGAGTGCTCCACTGTCAGAGGGTCAGTACTGAGGGAGTGCCGCACTGTCAGAGGGTCAGTACTGAGGGAGTGCTGCACTGTCAGAGGGTCAGTACTGAGGGAGTGCCGCACTGTCAGAGGGTCAGTACTGAGGGAGTGCTGCACTGTCAGAGGGTCAGCACTGAGGGAGTGCCGCACTGTCAGAGGGTCAGTACTGAGGGAGTGCTGCACTGTCAGAGGGTCAGTACTGAGGGAGTGCCGCACTGTCAGAGGGTCAGTACTGAGGGAGTGCTGCACTGTCAGAGGGTCAGTACTGTGGGAGTGCCGCACTGTCAGAGGGTCAGTACTCAGGGAGTGCCACACTGTCAGAGGGTCAGTACTGAGGGAGTGCCGCACTGTCAGAGGGTCAGTACTGAGGGAGTGCTGCACTGTCAGAGGGTCAGTACTGAGGGAGCGCCGCACTGTCGGAGGGTCAGTACTGAGGGAGTGCCGCACTGTCAGAGGGTCAGTACTGAGGGAGTGCTGCACTGTCAGAGGGTCAGTACTGTGGGAGTGCCGCACTGTCAGAGGGTCAGTACTCAGGGAGTGCCACACTGTCAGAGGGTCAGTGCTGAGGGAGTGCCGCACTGTCAGAGGGTCAGTACTGAGGGAGTGCTGCACTGTCAGAGGGTCAGTACTTAGGGAGTGCTGCACTGTCAGAGGGTCAGTACTGGGGGAGTGCCGCACTGTCAGAGGGTCAGTACTGAGGGAGCGCTGCCCTGTCAGAGGGTCAGTACTGAGGGAGTGCCGGACTGTCAGAGGGTCAGTACTGAGGGAGCGCTGCCCTGCCAGAGGGTCAGTACTGAGGGAGTGCCGTACTGTCAGAGGGTCAGTACTGGGGGAGTGCCGCACTGTCAGAGGGTCAGTACTGAGGGAGTGCCGCACTGTCAGAGGGTCAGTACTGAGGGAGTGCTGTCCTTCCTAAATGACAAATATTCATGAACATTCTATTTCCAGACTCGGACACCCTGTCACCCGGTCTCCGGCAAATAAATTATATCTATTTCGCTCTCATTAATAGAACAGAATCATAGAATTCCTTCACTGCAGAAGGAGGTGTTTTAGCCCATCGTGTCTGCAATAATCCTCCAAATGAACACCCTACCCACCCCTATCCTCCCCAATCTGTCCTCGTAACCCAGTAACCCAGTAACCCAGTAACCCAGTAACCCAGTAACCCAGTAACCCAGTAACCCAGTAACTCCACCTATCCTTTGGACACCAACTATCAGTTTTGACATGACTGAACCTACCTAACCTGCCCATCTTTGGACTGTGGGTGGCAAATTGGGCCTTCAAATCATTTATCCTATAACGAATGTTGCTTGAATTTGGATAGAGTGTCCTCTGCGTTGTTGTTTAAACTTTATTCTACTCTGATCATATTTGATGTTTGCCTTCACTTTCTGTGCTTCCACCTACTTGCTACTTTTCTACTTCCTGTCATCTGTTTTGCTTCCGTTCAATCTGAGCACCCTCTCAGATTTACATCCAACATTCCCACAGCCAACCGACCTTTAACCCTCACCAAATCAGGCACATTGGAATAATCATTGTTATCTTAAGCTCCAGGATCCCAGGTTCGATTCCCAGCTTGGGTCACTGTCTGTGCGGAGTCTGCACGTTCTCCCCGTGTCTGTGTGGGTTTCCTCCGGGTGCTCCGGTTTCCTCCCACAAGTCCCGAAAGACGTGCTGTTGGGTGAATTGGACATTCTGAATTCTCCCTCTGTGTACCCGAACAGGCGCTGGAATGTGGCAACTAGGGGCTTTTCACAGTAACTTCATTGCAGTGTTAATGTAAGCCTACTTGTGACAGTAATAAAGATTATTGTTATTCTTAATCTAGTGTTATGGGGGCTTGGACAGGAAAGTGGAGTTGAGACTCTTGTCAGATCATCCAAGATATTATCGAATGTGAGCAGGTTTGAGGGACCGAGTGGGTGTGAGGCTGTTGGAGCAGAGTGGATGGAATGTCAGCCTCTGGGTATCAGCACTGTGCTGAATTAAACAAGACAGAGAAATGAAACAAAAAGCAGAGGTCCATCCCTCACCCCTTCACCCCCAAAACACACCTCGTGTACTACCCATGCCACGTATGCCACCTCATGCCTCCCAGCCACCCCCATGGTCCTTCATATCCCCCGATGCTAACACATCCTAATTGTATCCTGATAATTTCCCCACAAAAGATCATTTGCTTTAAGATTAATAAATGAAACTGAATTAACAATACTAGCTGTAAAACAGCATTATCCCTTGTTAGTCCCACAACACTCTTGATCAGGACACCATGAATCGATTGTACAAATTCATCTTCCGGACCACCTGTGACATTTTGATTGTCAGTCAATATGAATCTAAAAGTCTCCCACAATTATTAATTTATCTTTATCAGTTATTATTACATAATTACTGTTAGGAGTCTATAAACTCGCCCCAGCAGCATGGTCAGATCCCTTTTGTTCTAAATCTCTGATTCTACTTCCTAACCTTCTGAGCCAAGATCCTTCCTCATTCCTGTGCTTCTGACATCATTTACTAATGATGGGGAGATGCCGGTGTTGGACTGGGGTGAGCACAGTAAGAAGTCTTACAACATCAGGTTAAAGTCCAACAGGTTTGTTTCAAACACTAGCTTTCGGAGCACTGCTCCTTCCTCGGGTGAATGAAGAGGTATGTTCCAGAAACATATATACAGACACATTCAAACATACCAACAATGCTTAGAATGTGAGCATTTGCAGGTGATTAAGTCGTTACAGATCCAGAGATAGGGGTGATCCCAGGTTAAAGAGGTGTGAATTGTCTCAAGCCAGGACAGTTGGTAGGGTTTCGCAAGCCCAGGCCAGATGGTGGGGGGGTGAATGGGATGCGACATGAATCCCAGGGCCCGGTTGAGGCCGTACTCATGTGTGCGGAACTTGGCTGTAAGTTTCTGCTCAGCGATTCTGCGTTGTCGCGTGTCCTGAAGGCCGCCTTGGAGAACGCTTACCCGGAGATCAGAGGCTGAATGCCCTTGACTGCTGAAGTGTTCCCCGACTGGAAGGGAACATTCCTGCCTGGTAATTGTCATGCGATGTCCAGGCAGGAATGTTCCCTTCCAGTCGGGGAACACTTCAGCAGTCAAGGGCATTCAGCCTCTGATCTCCGGGTAGGTGTTCTCCAAGGCGGCCTTCAGGACACGCGACAACGCAGAATCGCCGAGCAGAAACTTAGAGCCAAGTTCCACACACATGAGTACGGCCTCAACCGGGACCTGGGATTCATGTCGCATTACATTCATCCCCCACCATCTGGCTTGTGCTTGCGAAATCCTACCAACTGTCCTGGTTTGAGACAATTCACACCTCTTTAACCTGGGGTTACCCCTATCTCTGGATCTGTAAAGTCTTAATTACCCGCAAATGCTCGCATTCTAAGCATTGTCTGGCATCTCTGACTTTGTCTATATAAATGTTTCTGGAACCTACCAGAGGAAGGAGCAGTGCTCCGAAAGCTAGTGTTTGAAACAAACCTGTATCATTTACTAAGACAGGGAAACAATTTAAAATTTGCATTCTGCACTCGCTCAGCAAACATCTTCTCCAGACAGAGAGCATCAATGTGACATCCACTTTGGTTTGAAGATCTATCCGTATTTACCAACTCTCGTGCTTCAATTTGGGTTCTTCACCAGTGTGACCCTCCCTGGAGAGGGATGGGAAATGAATGATAACCCAGCCAGCAACATTCATCCCAGGAATTAATCATTTTTGAAACCTTGCCTTTATCCATTAGTGAGGTTAGCTGATTAAACAGGCCCTTACTGAATTTGTAAACACTTGTGAGAACATTATTTAAACACCCCGACAGAAGCAATATTAGTGCGTGTGGCTTCACATGGCCAAACCAAACCATCCCCTCCCCTCAGAACAGAATGGATTATAATGAACACAATGACTCGTTGACTCCCCTTCTATTTCAGGCAGATTTAATACACAGCATTGGAGAAAGTGCAGCCCTGGGGGCAAGTGGAATCATTCTGTGGGGAGGCATTGAATTTTCTCGCACTACGGTAAGAAACTGGACATCATCGTCACAGTCACCGAGGAAACGGTTGAGTATGATTAACATTTAGTTCCCAGCATGAAACCCACTCGCAGGATGAGCCTGAAAGTGAACCGCAGCTGATTGTTACATTGTCAATCGAGTAGGGATCCAAAACGACCTTCCCAGGATTGTGGACAATTAAGCCCAGCAAAATACTGAAAGTTTATTTTAATAATAATCTTCATTATTGTCACAAGTAGGCTGTCATTAACACTTCAATGAAGTTACTGTGAAAATCCCCTCATCGCCACATTCCAGCGCCTGTTCGGGTCACAGAGGGGAATTCAGAATGTCCAAATTACCCAACAGAACATCTTTCGGGACTTGTGGGAGGAAACCGGAGCACCCGGAGGAAACCCACGCAGACACGGGGAGAATGTGCCGAGTCGAGAATCGAACCTGGGACCCTGTAGCTATGAAGCAACAGTGCTAACCACTGTGCTTTCATTGGTTGCTGAATCGAGAATAAACCTGACAATTATCTTGAGGAAAGAGAAGGATCAGTATTATATTTGGACTGACTTGTTCAACACAAAACATAGCTCACGACCCTCTGACAGTGCGGCACTCCCTCAGTACTGACCCTCTGACAGTGCGGCACTCCCTCAGTACTGACCCTCTGACAGTGCAGCACTCCCTCAGTACTGACCCTCTGACAGTGCGGCACTCCCTCAGTACTGACCCTCTGACAGTGCGGCACTCCCTCAGTACTGACCCTCTGACAGTGCAGCACTCCCTCAGTCCAGCCCTCTGACAGTGCGGCGTTCCCTCAGTACTGACCCTCTGACAGTGCAGCACTCCCTCAGTACTGACCCTCTGACAGTGCAGCACTCCCTCAGTACTGACCCTCTGACAGTGCAGCACTCCCTCAGTACTGACCCTCTGACAGTGCAGCACTCCCTCAGTCCAGCCCTCTGACAGTGCGGCACTCCCTCAGTACTGACCCTCTGACAGTGCGGCGTTCCCTCAGTACTGACCCTCTGACAGTGCAGCACTCCCTCAGTACTGACCCTCTGACAGTGCAGCACTCCCTCAGTACTGACCCTCTGACAGTGCAGCACTCCCTCAGTACTGACCCTCTGACAGTGCAGCACTCCCTCAGTACTGACCCTCTGACAGTGCGGCACTCCCTCAGTACTGACCCTCTGACATGCTGCATTCCCTCAGTACTGACCCTCTGACAGTGCGGCGCTCCCTCAGTACTGACCCTCTGACAGTGCGGCACTCCCTCAGTACTGACCCTCTGACAGTGCAGCACTCCCTCAGTACTGACCCTCTGACAGTGCGGCACTTCCTCAGTACTGACCCTCTGGCAGTGCAGCACTCCCTCAGTACTGACCCTCTGACAGTGCAGCACTCCCTCAGTACTGACCCTCTGACACTGCAGCACTCCCTCAGTGCTGACCCTCTGACAGTGCGGCACTCCCTCAGTACTGACCCTCTGACAGTGCAGCACTCCCTCAGTACTGACCCTCTGACAGTGCGGCACTCCCTCAGTACTGACCCTCTGACAGTGCGGAGCTCCCTCAGTACTGACCCTCTGACAGTGCAGCACTCCCTCAGTGCTGACCCTCTGACAGTGCAGCACTCCCTCAGTACTGACCCTCTGACAGTGCGGCACTCCCTCAGTACTGACCCTCTGACAGTGCAGCACTCCCTCAGTACTGACCCTCTGACAGTGCGGCACTCCCTCAGTACTGACCCTCTGACAGTGCGGAGCTCCCTCAGTACTGACCCTCTGACAGTGCGGCACTCCCTAAGTGCTGACCCTCTGACAGTGCAGCACTCCCTCAGTACTGACCCTCTGACAGTGCGGCACTCCCTCAGTACTGACCCTCTGACAGTGCGGAGCTCCCTCAGTACTGACCCTCTGACAGTGCGGTACTCCCTCAGTACTGACCCTCTGACAGTGCGGCATTCCCTCAGTACTGACCCTCTGACAGTGCAGCACTCCCTCAGTACTGACCCTCTGACAGTGCAGCACTCCCTCAGTACTGACCCTCTGACAGTGCAGCACTCCCTCAGTACTGACCCTCTGACAGTGCCGAGCTCCCTCAGTACTGACCCTCTGACAGTGCGGCACTCCCTCAGTACTAACCCTCTGACAGTGCAGCACTCCCTCAGTACTGACCCTCTGACAGTGCCGAGCTCCCTCAGTACTGACCCTCTGACAGTGCGGCACTCCCTCAGTACTAACCCTCTGACAGTGCAGCGCTCCCTCAGTACTGACCCTCTGACAGTGCAGCACTCCCTCAGTACTGACCCTCTGACAGTGCGGCACTCCCTCAGTACTGACCCTCTGACAGTGCAGCACTCCCTCAGTACTGACCCTCTGACAGTGCGGCACTCCCTCAGTACTGACCCTCTGACAGTGCGGCTCTCCCTCAGTACTGACCCTCTGACAGTGCGGCCCTCCCTCAGTACTGACCCTCTGACAGTGCGGCCCTCCCTCAGTACTGACCCTCTGACAGTGCGGCTCTCCCTCAGTACTGACCCTCTGACAGTGCGGCCCTCCCTCAGTACTGACCCTCTGACAGTGCAGCACTCCCTCAGTACTGACCCTCTGACAGTGCAGCACTCCCTCAGTACTGACCTCGGTTGTGGTCAGTAATGTCTGGCTCATGGTTTACATTGTAAGAGTGTTTTGTGTTCATTATCCTTGTTCATGTATCTCTTATTTTACTTTTATTATGTTTGGCTCAATGATGGATATTTGAGATTAACCTTTAAGTTGAGTGGAGGACGTGGAGGAATCGGCGTCTCTCCTGGAACGCTCAGTTCTACACTTTCGTGTTTGGGAAAGAAGAATTCAGTTTTTTCAGCACCCAGCAGCCTGGAGCAACTCAGTTTAATTTGTTAACTTGGCAGCCAATGGGTTGGCCAGGCACCGTGTTCTGCCTAACAATGGTTCCTGTCAGGCGCTTTATTGAGAGAGAACATCTCTATACCCTGGAAGGAAGAGAAGCCGTGTTTCTCCCGCTAGGAGCCGTGTTTCTCCCGCTGGGAGCCGTGTTTCTCCCGCTGGGAGCCGTGTTTCTCCCGCTGGGAGCCGTGTTTCTCCCGCTGGGAGCCGTGTTTCTCCCGCTGGGAGCCGTGTTTCTCCCGCTAGGAGCCGTGTTTCTCCCGCTGGGAGCCGTGTTTCTCCCGCTAGGAGCCGTGTTTCTCCCGCTGGGAGCCGTGTTTCTCCCGCTAGGAGCCGTGTTTCTCCCTCTCTCGGCTGCTGGTTCCCTGCTGTCTCGGTGAGGCTGCAGTGACGATCATCACAAACTGAAGGAAAAGGAAGAACCCGACTGAATCCCAACCCTGAGAAAGAAACTAACTGGGAAACACCCGCCTGCAGCAGAGATTTTTAACCTTTTATTGAACTACAATTTCTTGACCAGTGAGGGTTAGAATCAGATAAAGAACAAAGAACAGTACAGCACAGGAACAGGCCCTTCGGCCCTCCAAGCCTGTGCCGATCGTGATGCCCAAACTAAAATAAACCTTCTGCCCTTACTCGGTCCGTATCCCTCTATTTCCTCCCTATTCATGGACCCATCCAGATGCCTCTTAAATGTTGCTGATGTGCTGCTTCCACCACATCCTCTGGCAGCGCGTTCCAGGCACCCACCACTCTCTGTGTGAAAACCTTACCCTCCACATCTCCCTTAAACTCCCCCCTCTCACCTTGAACCTGTGCCCCCTTGTAATTGACACTTCCACCCTTGGACAAAGCCTCTGACTGTCCACCCTGTCTATGCCTCTCATAATTTTTTAGACCTCTATCAGGTCTCCCCTCAGCCTCCGTCTTTCCAGTAAAAACAACCCTAGTTTATTCAACCTCTCCTCATAGCCAACACCCTCGATATTAGGCAACATCCTGGTGAACCTTCTTTGTACTCTCTCCAAAGCTTCCTGATAATATGGTGACCAGAACTGCACGCAATACTCCAAATGCGGCCTAACCAAGGGTTTATACAGCTGCATCATGATTTCTCAACTCCTGTACTCAATACCCGGCTGATGAAGGAAAGCACGGTAGCATCCTAGTTAGCACTGTTGCTTCACAGCACCAGGGCCCCAGGTTCGATTCCCGGCTTGGGTCACTGTCTGTGCGGAGTCTGCACGTTCTCCCCGTGTCTGCGTGGGCTTCCTCCGGGTGCTCCGGTTTCCTCCACAAGTCCCGAAAGACGTGTTGTTAGCTGTATTGGACATTCTGAATTCTCCTTCTGTGTACCCGAACAGGCGCCGGAATATGGCGACTAGGGGCTTTTCACAGTAACTTAATTGCAGTGTTAATGTAAGCTGACTCACGGTAGCATGGTGGTTAGCATCAATGCTTCACAGCTCCAGGGTCCCAGGTTCGATTCCCGGCTGGGTCACTGTCTGTGTGGAGTCTGCATGTCCTCCCCGTGTGTGCGTGGGTTTCCTCCGGGTGCTCCGGTTTCCTCCCACAGTCCAAAGATGTGCGGGTTAGGTGGATTGGCCATGCTAAATTGCCCGTAGTGTAAGGTTAATGGGGGGATTGTTGGGTTACGGGTATACGGTTTAAGTGGGGTGATCATTGCTCGGCACAACATCGAGGGCCGAAGGGCCTGTTCTGTGCTGTACTGTTCTATGTTTTAAGGTAAAGATAGATATTTTAAGGTAAAGATAGATAGTTTTTTGAAGAATAAAGGGATTAAGGGTTATGGTGTTCGGGCCGGAAAGTGGAGCTGAGTCCACAAAAGATCAGCCATGATCTCATTGAATGGCGGAGCAGGCTCGAGGGGCCAGATGGCCTACTCCTGCTCCTAGTTCTTATGTTCTTATGTTCTATGTTCTAAAGATTATTATTATTATATGGCTTCTTAATCACATTGGCCACCTGTGTTGCCACTTTTAGGAAACTGTGGACCTGAACGCCCAGATCCCTCTATATGTTAATGTTTCTAAGGCCGCTGCCATTTACAGCAGTGTTCTTCAAACTGTTTTTCCGGGGACCCATTTTTACCAACCGGCCAACCTTCGGGACCCAACCCGGCCGACCTTCGGGACCCAACCTGGCCGACCTTCGGGACCCAACCCGGCCGACCTTCCCGACCCAACCCGGCCGACCTTCCCGACCCAACCCGGCCGAGACCCGACCCAACCCGGCCGACCTTCCCGACCCAACCCGGCCGACCTTCCCGACCCAACCCGGCCGACCTTCGGGACCCA